>NC_051209.1:15005375-15256300 GCF_015220075.1 Falco rusticolus | reverse complement strand
CCTCCTACCTCCAGCATTTAAGCAAACAGCATTTAAGCCTACCCGCATTTAAGCATACCTCATTTAAGTGAATAAATGGGTCCCTGTTTGGGCACCAAATGGTGACATCCCCCGTGGAGAGTTGTCCAAGTCACGACAATCACACCAATATGGCTACATGCCGTGCTCACTTTATTAAAAAAACAGGTCATATTTATAACTTAAACCGACCGCTCACGCGGCTCTACACACAGGTGATTCGATAAAAGTTTCTGGTCACGTGGGCGTCTGTGTCACTGATTGGTGAGCATGCTGCAGGCACCTGATCAGAGTGTGCCAATGAGTGTGTTAATTTCAAGAGTGTGTTGATTCCGTGGTTCCCAGGACTTGCTCTGCACCTGGCTTCTTGTTTGTGCATAGCTTGTTTTCTTTCTCACACTGCTTGCTTCAAAGACAATTTGAAGTTGCTCTGCAGCTTCAACTAACAGGCCTGGGTTGTCCAACTCGGACAATGGCAACATATGTCCTCGGTCCTTTAAAAATCCCTCTACATAAAACCAAACTGAAAAACAAAGTAATGAAAAGACAAAATAAGGAAAGATTTTCCCTGTGTATTAGCAGCTCATCATATGCAAAGATAGATGGCATGTGTCTTGGATAAGTGCCCAAGCTGAAAATATGCCACTCTGGAGTACTCGCAGTATAATCAGTGAAGTGCAAGAAGTAAATTAAGAAATAAGATTTAAGCAGTCCAAATGCACACCAACATATACAATGGTTACTGTTCCTAACGATCAGCTATCTGTTCGGGTGAGAAAGGTTACAAGATGGAAAGTTGTTGGCTGGTAGACTGGGCAGGCAGCATCTGCGCTGTTCTTAGGAACAGCTGAGCTGATCTGTGCTGCACAGAGCTGGGATTTCTTCCTTCCTTCTCCCTCAAGAATGGAAGAATTTCCCCTTTCTGACTGAACAAAGCAAACACATTCCTTCAGTGCTTGGAGAGGAACTCTACTCTCTGTAAGCTGATCTACTTTATGTTTTCTGCTGGGGTATGTCTCGCTCTGTAATTATAGTTTTTCCTGCCTTAGCACATTATTAGCCTGGGTTAGTGATGCTCCTTCAGAATAGCTCATAAAGAAGAAAATTTTGTGAAAGATTCATCAGCCTGTATAATAACAATTTTACAAAATTATTCCTCTCTGATCCTTCTACATTTTGATCCTGTTATTAAAGACTACATGACCATTTTCATGGCAAGGCAAGCTATGCAACGTGAAAGAAATAAAATCTTCAGGCCTGCTGAGCTACACAAGCTGAGGATAATTGCAGAGTTGTAGATGGCCAAGACTTGAAAAAGTGAGATAGATATCTCCTTTTTCGGATACATGTCATAAGACAGATAAAATCGTCATGAGATACCTAATAAAGGCCAGTTTCTGGAATATAAAGAAATTGTTCATTATGAGGGTGACAGGTTAAATGATTGAAAACAGGCTCATCTGCAATATCAGGAAATCTTAAACATGTACATATATTCCAAAAATGAGTAAGTTAAGACAATTTATATAAGCTCTATTATATATATTTTGTTTGTTTGTTTGTTTAGTGCCTGTATGAGTTTTAAAATATTATTTAATGACCATTGTAAGAGATTTTCATTTTCCTTGCTAAAAGTCTACTATGAAGATACACAGAACATTTCTCTTGAGTTCTGGAAAGATCCACAGACATGGTTTCATACATTCATTTTACTTTCTCCAAGGTAACTGAATAGCTGGGGTTTTTTTGTTGTTTTTTTTTTTAAATATATGTGAAGAATCTTCACTGTAAGAGGTATAACCAAAGAGAAGACATAGAATATCATCTAGCAACAAAACATTGTGGTCAGGACAAACTAGATTCATGAAGTTTCATTATCAGTCTTTGGACATGCTGTATTAGATATGTTGCCTTTCCCTAGCCAGGATATATTTAGAATTATCAAATCATTTTGTTTGGAAGACGTCTCAGGAAGAAGTCCAGTTCAACATCCTGCTCGAAACAGCAGGATTGTATAATCATATTCATTTTATAGAGAATTTGCGGCGAATGAAGAGACGG
This sequence comes from Falco rusticolus, assembly GCF_015220075.1. Lineage (NCBI taxonomy): Eukaryota > Metazoa > Chordata > Aves > Falconiformes > Falconidae > Falco > Falco rusticolus. The sequence continues at coordinate 15,254,221 of NC_051209.1, read as the reverse complement.
GACGCAGCTTGATGCAAGCAAGTTGTCCCTTTATTAGTGATTTTCTTACAATTATATACGTTTCTACCTTCTACATATTACACACTGATTGGTTAAATCTTAAGCGTAAAAAACACTGATTGGTTAATATTTAAGGCACACCGTTAGAACAATAGGAACTTACTAGTTTATCTTGACATAGCAATAATTTTATTCCAAGGCTAGGGAGTTTCTTTCTACGCGGCTTTCTTGATTACATATTGGCGCCATCCGTTCCCTTATCTAGCTACTTGTTTCTCTGTCCGTCTGGCTGCCTCCTCAACTGTGACGGCTCAGGGGTCTGCAGTTAGCTTGTTCCTTTGCTCCCAGGGCTTGTGCCCTACAAGTTCTAACAAGTCTCTATTCATCAGGCTATCAGTACTTGGACTCTTGTCCTTGAGGCCTTGTCCTACATCTCCCCCTTCCTGTTGCACAAAAAGAACCCCTGAAATCGAGCAAAAACAAGGCACAAGTAATAGAACAAATAAAAAAAAAACTAAGACATATTATCAATGTCAAAATAACCCACTGTCTCTGTTCCGTACAGTTTTACAATTTCCCCTTTTTGTTTTTGAACAGCTAGTACCAGGTTTGCCATGTTCTGCAGGGCCCTTGCAAACATGACAGCAACCAAGGTAATAGCAAACAAACAATACTGCCAATTGAGGGAATGGATGCCAAAAAGGCTGACATTTTCTCAGATTTTGATAACATGTTGCTGCAATGGGGCGCCTAAAATCCACGCAGCACATACCATCAAAATCCTCACAGCCATGTCCTTGAACCAACAACAAAAAGCAGTGGCAATTTTGACTCACATTCTTAACTGCCTACCAAACAAGGTGATTTAACTCTTTAATGCTTTCCCTGCTGTTACTCTGGATAAGAGAAGAACCGCTGCGACACGTTCCCATCATAGCCTCCTACTACATTAGTATCTACAGAAAGACAATTATTGACATTCAAAGTGTAAACAATATCAGCTTCTTTTGGATTAACATTATACATAGGTGGAAGGGCACACCAAACAAGAACCCGTTCAGTCAAAAAGTTCGAAACAGCATGCCTTCTCTGAACATACCTCTGGGGTCATTCCCTTCATTCCCTCTCTATTTTATGCAAAGAGAAACACTTTTACCATAACAGAGAAGCCCCTATTTACATCTCTGAGCCAGGACACAAACCGCAGCTGTATGCTCCACCAGGCTCAGGGCAGGAATCATTCATGAAGTTACATAGCTATATATCACTACAAGCATGCAGACGCCTATTAAACACTAGATAACCATGTTTATCTTTCCTAGTCTCCTTCACAATACCCAGCTGTTCTCTCATGTCTTGTTAGGTCAAATAATTCTCCAATTTCCTCTCCTATCTCTCTCTTCAGACATTCTCTATCCTCCCCTTTTTTGCTTGTTAATTGCGAGGAGGCAAAGGGTGTGTGTAGCTGGGTGACCATGACCTGCTTTAAGTTACAATCAACTAAACACTGAATACAGAAAAAAAAAAAAGCATGGGAGACATAAGGCAAACATCAAGAAGGTGGTTAAAGATAATTATAATAAATCCTGTAATACTTTTGAGTCATGGCCCAAAGTTTCCCAGCCGTGAGAAGAGACCAAAGGCATCCCGCCCCTGGCTCTGTTGCAGATCTTTGTTTTAAGGCTTTTAAGTTTTGTATACTTTTGTAAATTAATTCACAGTGGTCACTCAGATTCACGTAACACATCCTATCAAAGTCTTCACACTTGTGTCCCTGTGCTAATAATAAAAATCAATAGCAACTCGGTTCTGTAGCAACATATGATGGACAGAATCAACATCTGTTAATAAGCCAGAAAAAAAATAGTATTTGTAGTATTATTTTGTTTAGCAAGCTAGCAGCCTAATTTACTAAGCAAGTTAAGAGCGTGTACTATTCTTACAGAAGAGATTAGAGAAGCAAAAATCTGTTATGCTGCATTCCAGAACTCAGCCTGAGAATTACAGTCTGCTGTGAGTTCTGCGTTACAATCATTTGACACATGTTGGGGTTGCGATTGTGAAAGTTGCCCGTTTACAATTTTCATTGACATTATCACAGCTAGTTGTTTTAAAAGCAACCCTTGAGCTTCCTGATGTTCGACTTGTTGCAAAATATTCTGAAGCCAATCAATAAAGTTAGTATTAAAGTTAGTGACTCTCTAGGACCCTGCAAGACTGTGGCAAGACTCCAGCATCCTGACTGCCTTAATAGCCATCTCCTTCATTTGCAAACAGTTGTCCCTGGGATACCTTGCCTGAGTCACAGAATCGGCACAGTTAATTGCTCCAGCTAACTGCTCATAGTTAACAGCAATTCCCCGATTAAGGTTTTCAGTCAAGGCCACTACACATAGCTCACAAAAATCTAATAACTACATCATATACTGTATCAGTTAGTACCATACAAAGCAATAACTTCCAATCATGCAGTGTGAGTGTATAAGGCTCTGCCATCACTTCAAGAAGGGACATAGCAAATGTATTATGAATCCTCCCTTCCCCCACTGCTTTTCTTAACTCTTTAACAGCCTCGTATTGCACAGGCTGCCACTCTGCAGGTTGATTTGTCTGACAAAATACTGAACATGCCATAGCGACTCCCAAAACCCACCACTTAAGTGTTTCCCACTTGCATTCCTGCCACCGATCCCTCGGACTCCCTTTCACCCTCCCCAAAAATACAATCAATGCATCAGGAGAGACAAGGGGGTGGGGGAAAGGTCTAGCTCCTTTTCCAGATCTATAGGACCTGGATCAAAAGGTTTATCAGTGTCAATAAAATCATTGTCCGAGTTGTCCTGTTCCCGTGCTTGGTCCTCTGTTGTGAGTGTCGCTGCAATCAGTGACAGAAGCTTTGGGGGCAGAGGAGGTGTGGATGGAATCGCCATCACTGACGGTGTCTTGAGAAGAGTCGCGCTGTCAGTGGAATTTACAGCCTCCTCTAGTTCAGTGCTTACACTGTTGGCGGAATTTACAGCTTCCTCTGGTTTAGCACCGTTAGTAGAATTAGTCCATGCTTGGCAAAGAGTAGTCAGAATTTGCAACCAAGGTGCTAAATGCATTCCCGACGCAGAGTCCCCCTCCGCAGCAGCATCATACAATTGTCTGCTGACCGCTTTAATTTCTTTCAATGTCTCGAAAGTTTCTTGACTGCTCGCCTGTCTCAATGAGTACAGGTTTCTAAAGCTTCTTAAAATTTCTTCAAATATTTTAAATCTCTAAGGTTTCTTGGCTTCTCACCTGTCTCGATGCATACAGGCGTTATCCTCGGGGTTTAGGTTGTCCACCTGGTCCAGACAGCAAGACGATCGTTCAGCCAAGCCGTCTCCTCCGGAACGCAGCCCCCTTCCACGAGCTGTCTTTTTTCCGTCCTTATTCTTCCAAGGCTTCGGAAAACCACCATAGGGGTCACCATTTGAGGAGACTGAGGCACGGACTCCCTGATCTGACTAGAAGACCCTTCATGAGTCCATATACGTCTCTTTCTGGGGACGAAGCCTGATTCCCCGTTACAGATTTCCCACAGCTCACCTCTCAACTCCAGAGGGATTTATGGCCGGCCGGCTCCTGCTTCCTTTCAGCAGATCATTCAAAGTTCTGTGGGATTCGCTGCATGTCACTCAGTTAGGCGATTCGAGAGCCCTTCACGTTAGATCCTTAAACGTATTACGTCGGGGTCACCAATTTGCGGCGAATGAAGAGACGGGACGCAGCTTGATGCAAGCAAGTGTCCATTTATTAGTGATTTTCTTACAATTATATATGTTTCTACCTTCTACATATTACACACTGATTGGTTAAATCTTAAGCGTAAAAAACACTGATTGGTTAATATTTAAGGCACACCGTTAGAACAATAGGAACTTACTAGTTTATCTTGACATAGCAATAATTTTATTCCAAGGCTAGGGAGTTTCTTTCTACGCGGCTTTCTTGATTACATATTGGCGCCATCCGTTCCCTTATCTAGCTACTTGTTTCTCTGTCCGTCTGGCTGCCTCCTCAACTGTGACGGCTCAGGGGCCTGCAGTTAGCTTGTTCCTTTGCTCCCAGGGCTTGTGCCCTACAAGTTCTAACAAGTCTCTATTTATCAGGCTATCAGTACTTGGACTCTTGTCATTGAGGCCTTGTCCTACAGGTGCACAGTGTATTTTTATGCATTTTGCAATTACTGAATTGATTTTTGTAAGGAGCTGTTTTTCAAGCAACTGTGCATCGGTTCAGAAACGTACAATATTTATTAGAGATTCGGCTTTAGTTTATTTTTATATATTTCAAGATACTTGACAATAGCAATCTCTATCTCATAAGGGACCTTCTTGACCCTAATGTTCTCCACGTGTTTTGTAGCTGTACATTGAATGTTCTATTAAACAGGATTTGGAGCAGGCTTCATCTGCTTTGAGTCTAGAGGCTTGCAAAGGATAGGTGGTTTGAATTTCTTTTCTCTGGAGCCTTCTGGAAACCCATGTAGTCACTCTGTATAACAGCACGCACACAATCTCATTCAGGCTATCTTTCTGCTAAGCAGCTTTATGTGGTGCCAAGTGTGAAGATGAAATGCTGATACCTTTCTCAATGCTAGTCCCATTTTAGAGGGCCTCAGCTTTTCCATGTTTTTGTCCTGAGTTCTGGCTATGCACTGAATGTCGGGGTCTGATACAGTTGGCCAGGAATAGATACAGAAAACAAGTCAGGGAAATCCTCATGGTTGGTCCAATAGCTGCTGTTGAGTAAAAAATTCAGCAACTTGCTACTTAAATCCATTTAATTTTTATAATTTATTTTTAAGATGGGATTCAGTGGATGAATAGAGACTGAATTTTTGATACTATAAGAAGATACCTCTTGGCTGACTTTCTCAAGGGATGAGGACTTGCAGAGGGATCTAGATAGACTAGAGCATTGGGCAATTATCAGTGGCATGAAATTTACCATGAACAAATTCCAGATTCTGCACTTGAGGCAGAGTAATGCTGGACACAAGTATAAATTGGGAGAGGAGTGGATGGAGAGAAGCCCTGCAGAGGCACCTGGGGGTGCTGGTTGGCAGCAGGCTTGATGTGAGTCAGCAGTATGCCCTGGCAGCCAAGACGGCACACAGCATCCTGGGGTGCTTCAAATGCCATCAAGAAATTCAGTGACAGTACTGGTCAATCATTGAAAATATAAATAGAGAAAATGTATCTTCAGATACAGGCAGACTTCGAATGTAGGTCATCAAATAGAAATCTGAATCTGTTTGACTCATTTCACTGATATGGCTACGGCGGCGATCATATTTAAGAAAGTGACAGGCTTGACATCATATCATTCTGCTTTTGAAAAGCCAGTCACCCTGTGAAGTATCCATTTACATCTGACAAAATACGGCTTCCTGCACAGGTCTGTCCAAGGCTGTGAAATTTTAGTAGCATGCTGCTCATGCTAGCCACAGTATTGGTCAAGGGGGACTGGAAGTGATCTGTAGCGTCACTAACAGAACTGCATAAATTCATGCCAGCTCCAGAGCTGCCACGTTAAGAACATTGCTTCCTCCTCCATCAACACACGCAAAACACATGTAAAGAACAATTATTTTCCAATAAATTACTCTCATAACATTTAGAGGAACTTTGTGAAAAATAAACAGGAGCAGTTCTTCACAAATATATATATGAAGAAAATAAGCAATGTTAATTCTTAGAAAGCATTAGAGATGTAGTATGAGGCAAAAAGTATAAGGCAAAAGAACATGACAAGATCTGTCCTAACTTTCAGTGACACAAGCATTGTAATGTGACACAGCTTTTGAAATGTAAAGAGAAAAATGCCTCTTCTTCGCACAACAGAAAAAAAATCTGATGAGATTTATCTGTTTAACCTGAATATATTGAGACAGAGAGAAGCATGGACAAAGGTGTTGTAATGAGAGTCTAGGAATGAGCAGATGCATGATTTGGGCTCCCTTACCTCAGTTATGCACCACATGTTCAGCTCTGACACATGTGCACTAGCTATTTACTCATATTGCACCAGATGACTCCACATCACTTGTTTTCAGGGAAGTAATTTGTTCAACTCAATTACTGTAGTCAGCCACTAGATAGTTTAAATTAGGTTTCATCTATCTCATGCAAAGTTCTCACTTCATTTGTCTCTTTGTTTCAGATGCCACTTTGTCTTACAGGAGATAACATAAAAGACATCAGATAACATTTATCAAATACCACAATGTCTAGGTCTGATAATGTGCAAATTGGACTCTCATTCTGAGAGAGGAAAGGTAATCTTGGGGATAAGACTCTGTCCTGTGGCTTGGGAGCTCTGTATTCATTCCTTGGACCTAATAATGGCTGATAGTATAGTTTTCATTTCAGATTCTCCAAAGTATCTACAGTCACAACACCACCCCAGTTCTTTAAGTTGAAAACTGGTGAAAAAAATGGATCTCAACTGCAAGTTTAGAGACAAGTACACAGTATGGATCCATTCTGCTTATGGAACATAAATTTCTGATGTAGATGAGTAGATATCATAATAAATAAAGGTACAGTGACACCAAGACAGGCTGGAATTTATTTATCTAAGTAATACAGGTAGTATAAAATAGGAATTTTTCTTAAAAAGAAAATTGTTGTTGATATAGGTCTATACATCTTTCTGGAAATTCAGTATTAAGTGGTTCTTAACATCAGGGCAGAATTAAATTCTTTTGCAAAACCTGCTTCCTTAGACAAATTACTTTTTGTCATTATTTGGATAATTCAGCTTTGTAATGACGTACGGAATTAAACTCTATAACTCGAAAGTTATAAAGTAGCTATGTTTATTGCGCACAGATGCATGGGGGATCGCTCCTCAAGCGTGCATGCCCGAAGTGACTAACGAACCATCTCACATTTATACAATAAAACAAATGAATATTCAATTAACACCTATACATATTTGTTACCTAAACCCCCTTACTCTTGCTTCGTATGTTAATTAGCTTATCAGTCCTTTGCCTGGAATGTGGTGGTCTTGCAGGTTTGTAGGTGATTCATGTCCTTGTGACCATCTGATCTTCTACAGCAAGAAGCCTTAGCACTCCCTTCCTCTAGATAACATTGGAATGTCTCTCATCCTTTTCTCATCCTTTTTATAAATAGCCCCTTTGTTAGAGGAAGAAGGGTAGGTGTCTCCTCAAAGCTGTGTGGCTATGTGACCAGACACCACACCCATGACCAGTCACCATACCCACATTCCTGAGCAGACATATAAAATCACAATCGATGTCCATTGTCCCCATTTCATACTATTTCTCCATATCAATCCCCCCTTTTCTATCAAACTAAGTAAATTCTTTTACTTCAGCAGTCTTCCCGAATGATATAAAGCATCATACATAAGCGTTACCCTTTTAAACATTCTCCAAACCCACAAATATAACATAATGGTTAGTATTAAAGAAATTCCCAAACTGATCAATAAGATCACAATAGGGTGTACCATAGCGTTAAGAATTCCTGTTGCAGAAGGTGACCAGCCAAAGAGAGTATCCCACCAATTATGGTTTCCATCAGGAAATCATTCACATATTCATTACAGTTCTGGGAATTCATTTACGTATTTCGCTCCTGCGCAATGTCCTTGAGGAGTGGTCGTCTGGGGGTCTTCAGGATGAAGATCAGGAGTCTTCCTCCAGTGAACCTTTTTTACCTTCTTGTTTCTGCGCAGACTCTGTTCCTCGATAGACTAATGAGCATGATTCAAATTCCTTGTTTAGGTAGCGTTATATACACAACAGAAACTTAGGACCAGGTGGCCCTTATAAAGATAACGAATCCAAGGACCTTGTGTCTAGTACATCCGCGGTGCTGACACTAAGGGTCTTGGTGTATTCATCATGTTGACAATAAGGGTCCTTGAACACCTCCCAACTTTGGATAATTATATATAAGCACATCATTTTCTAAAAAAGTAGTATACCATTCATCACTCATTGTACGCAGCTCATTATTCAATCCCCCCTGTTCTAAAAACTATCATTATGCTCTCTGATCATTATGCTTTCTGATCATTCTTCGACAGCACCAAACAGAACATTGAAGTAATAAGGAGTATGTAATTGCCAATCTATTCCCAATACTGTACTCACTTGTTGTACCATTTTGGCACAAAAGTGTGAGTCTCTATTGGAAGAGATTGTTGCCGGAACCCCAAAGCGGGGGATAATTTCATTTAACAATCCTTTCGTTACCTCTCTTTCTTTATTTGTTCGACAAGGAAAGGTTTTTGGCCAACCTGAAAACATATCAGACATAACTAATAAATATTGGTTTTGATTCTCCACACCCCACCCCACCCCCCGCCTCAGGTTTTACATACATTAGTACAATTTTTTATCTTAAAACATGTTTCATTCTGGTTGCTCCACAGAAGGAACCACAACATGAGCTTTTTAACACAAAAATTTCAACAAGGACATCCTTCTAGTTTAGGTCTCAGGGTTTTTTTTCCCTGTCCTTTTCTAGAGCCATAATCAAAGATCAGGTGATGTTAATCCCGCACTCTTTCTGCCACACAAACATATCTGCACACATTATTTCATCTCACTTTTGTTCTCTATGAAGAAACAACATAAGCTCTAAAATTGTGTTGTAATATAAGACTTCCTTCAGGTGGCCATCTTTCACCATCACCTAATGTATACAAAGGCCACCAATTCTGACAATATTTTAAAAATGTCTTTTTTGTTCAAATTTCCTCTGGGAATTCCGCCAAATTCTTTCCAATGCTTCAAAATACATCCCAGGGGTATTTTGGTATTTATTTCTTGGCTCGGTTTGCCCCCCATCTTCCTAATAAGTCTGATATATTTGTCTACAATGTATTAGCTATTTAGCCTTATTTCTTGGTCTCTTTTTTTTTTTTTTTTTTGAAAGGAGATAATTTGTTTTAGACACTTGCCACCCTTTGTTCGAGTATACAGACAGCACCTACGACACTAAGGGCAGAGGTTAATTCGTGTTTTTTCCAAATGATGTTAGCTCTAATGTTTTGTCCAGTCTCCCACTCTAATTTCTAATTATGCATTCAAACACTTCATAAATTGATTTTTCAATCGCTCTGTCCCTCTCTGGCCGGCCCCTCGTGGGGAACACGGACACACAGATCGGGACTCCCCACTCGCTTCGCAGTGACACTCACACACTTCACACTCTCCGGGCAGCCCTCAGTCACACAGGCAGTATGTTACAAGGTACCGTGCGCTTACATACAGCTCTAGTAACGCTGACAGTTCGCGTTATCACAAAAAGTATGCATTTCAATGAACAATTGCCAAAAAACAGATTCTAATTTTTTTCTGGCCTTAAGCAGAGTGTTAAGTTTTCAGCTATTTGCCTAGAATTACCAGAATATTTTTTTTTCAACATACATTTCATAACTCCAAGTTTGAACATGTAACAAGACAACACATAGAACAAGACACAGATGTTTTTAGTTGTTGCTGGGTGATGTTTATACTAAGTCAAGGACTTTTCGGTTTCTTGGGCCTTGCCAGGCAGAGGGCTGGAGGGGCACAAGAGACTGGGAAGGGACACAGACAGGTCAGCTGACCTGAACCAGCCAAAGAGATATTCCATACCATGGGATGTCATGCTTGGTATATAAATTTAAAAACTTGGAGGGTTAGCTGGGGGGGGAATCATTGCTCGGGGACTGGCTGGGCATCAGTCAGCGGGTGGTGAGCAATTGTATTGTGCATCACTTGGGTTTTTTTTCCTTTTCCCTTCCTTTGGATTTTACCCTTTTTTCCCCCACCATTCCATCCTAATTGGTTTTATTATTATTGTTATTATTATCATTATTATTGTTGATGATGTTATTGTTGTCCTTATTGTTACTGTTATTACTGTTTTTCTTACCTTTTTATTCTGTTTAAGTTATTAAATTGTTCTTATCTCAACCCTCGAGTGAGTTTTACATTCCCTTCTGATTCTCCCCACCCCTCTGGGTGGGAGGGAGTGAGCAAGTGGCTGCGTTGTGTTTGGTTGCCGACCGGGGTTAAACCACGACAACTCCGTAAATTTTATGCTCTCTGGAGGAATTAATTGGCTTGAGTCCAAAGGGAAAGAAATATCATAAACTACAAATTATTTGTTGTCTTGATATGGAGAAATAGTGTGAAATGGGGACAATGGACATCGATTGTGATTGTATATGTCTGCTCAAGGAATGTGGGTATGGTGACTGGTCATGGGTGTGGTGTCTGGTCACATAGCCACACAGCTTTGAGGAGACACCTACCCTTCTTCCTCTAACAAAGGGGCTATTTATAAAAAGGATGAGAAAAGGATGAGAGACATTTCAATGTTATCTAGAGGAAGGGAGTGCTAAGGCTTCTTGCTGGAGAAGATCAGATGGTCACAAGGACATGAATCACCTACAAACCTGCAAGACCACCACATTCCAGGCAAAGGACTGATAAGCTAATTAACATACGAAGCAAGAGTAAGGGGGTTTAGGTAACAAATATGTATAGGTGTTAATTGAATATTCATTTGTTTTATTGTATAAATGTGAGATGGTTCGTCACTTCGGGCATGCACGCTTGTGGAGGAGCGATCCCCCGTGCATCTGTGCGCAATAAACATAGCTACTTTATAACTTTCGAGTTAGTTTAATTCCGTACGTCAGTCTTGGGATGAATTTTTCATGCCCTTGCATCACTGACCATGATGAATCAAGTGGCACAGAGCAAGAGATCAGTCAAGAACAAGTGCCAGCAGAAGTGAGAAGCACTGCAGACAAAGTGCTATCGATGTCAGAAGATACATCTGCTCCATGAAGCACCGACTCATCTTTCACCAAACTCTCTAAATATGGTGATACCATTTTGAAACTGTTGACTTGCTTCAGTGAGACTATGAATATCAAGTACCTATCTTGTAAGAATTCTCTGCCTGAATGCAAGCAAAGCAAAGCCTTGCATCCTGTCAGCTGCCTTCAATCCTATATTGCTTCACAACCCTGTAATTAAAATCATTCCTTACAGAGATGCTTTCTGTGATGATGCTTCTCCCTTATGAGATCCTTAAAGGAATTTGCAGTAACATGCATTTTGTAAAGTATTCTACAAAAATCTAAGGTGCCTCCTGCGGACAAAATTAACACTCTCATTATTCACTGATTCTCTGATTCACAGTTTTGTGATGTTTAGAAGCTAAATTGGTCAGTTGGAAAATGGATGAAAAGAAGATAGCAGGAAGACAGCAATTGCTTACTGTTTGCCTCACTGAAAATATTAATAATAAAAAACCATAAATCTAACTTGCTTCAATAAAAGTGAAAGGTAACTGGAAGCTTCATCTCTGGGCATGTTGAAGGCTACTGTATTAGAGCAGGGAACTCCAAAGTGAAATTCATCAGTCTGCATGAGCTAAAAGAAACAAGCTCCTTAGACTGGGGACTGAAAGTATCCCATAGCCGGTGGATTAAGGTCTGAGAAAGAGATACACCACACCGACCAGCAGACTATACATTTTCACTTTAAAGGGGAGAATTATTATAACTGAAATTATAGATGGTTTTAATAGAGGAAAAATATATTCAAAACAAATTTAATGAAACCATCATATACATCTTATATAAAAAAAGAGGAAACATTGATAAATTCTACAATAATAGGAACTGGTCCTGGATGCCACAGTTTATTATGTCCAAGAACTCTCCACAGCAATTACAGCCACCCTTACTGACATTTGAATTCTGGCTATTCCAAGGTATCCTTTGAATACGAGTCATCCTAGTTGCCTAGTCATCCAGGCTTCTTTCAAAAAATGGAAAACGTTAAGTATCTAGGATTGTGCACCTCACTTCACCAACTATAAAGAGCACCTACATATCTATACTTACATAATGCTTTCAGAAGCTGAAATTAGGCAAGGTGAATTTCAGCACTAGTATCTAAATTTCTGCCCATGGAATTTCCTGGATGCTTCTTTTTGTCAAATCCCAGTGCTACCTGAATCTTGAACACTCAATTAGTCATTTCACATTTAAGTCTGTCAAGGTTTAAAATAACCTGTTGTTTGTCTCTTGGAATTTCAGTTTGGGAGGAATTTCTCAGAGAAGAGGCATAATACTGGGCCCTGCCCAAAACATGGTCAAGAAGCAGCTGGCTGTGCCCCACCCTCCCATTTGCACAATAATTTAGTAGTTCTAGCAAGTAGGCATTCCCAGTTTATTTTCTGTTTGAGGAGATACACACTAATTTCACTGATTGCTTAGTTTACCAAAATGTATTATAGACTCCCTTTCCTTAAATTGTTATATCTAGTTTTACCATCTTTATAGAATGTTTATCACATCATCTTAATTTGCTCATCGAGGTGACATGGACTCTGAAGAAATTGCTAGAAAAAGTTCAAAGAAGTTGTCACCTGGTACAGGTCACAGAACTGTGCTGCACATGATGACACCTTGTGGTTTAAATATCTACTAAGGTGTATCATTTAATGGCCTTCAAAAAGTATTCTGCATTCAAAAGTCGCCTACTTACAAAGCAAGATGAATATCCCTGGTCTCATTCTACAGATGGGAAACAGAAACAGAGAGGTGGGGTATACACTAGACTCCAAAACACAGTATAAAATACAGAAATCAGATAAAAGGTTAAGCTTCTGTGTTCCAATGGAAGTTTTTGCCATTAGACAATCAGTAGCAATGTAGCCCCATGTTCAGGGGATTAGGAAGCTTGAAACAGAAAATTTACATTTACTCATGTATTATGCTTGCAATATCTGACTTCCAGCAGCATATGCATCAGCTGCCACAATAGCAGTACCAGTGATTTGATTGCCACACATCATGCAGCTTAAATTTCTTTTTATTTATAAGTAAATTATAAGATCATTAATCATACAGATTTATGTATTTAAAACCTGAAAATTAAAATCCAGCCTCAGATTTATGGCTGCTGGGGGACTACTAGTTCACTCAAAGTTTTTGTGTCTTTTCAATGCCCAAAAACTAACAAAAAGATACACAGTTTTTAAAAATATGTATGAACCAAGCTGGTGACAGGGGAATCAACACAGAAATACACAGCCTCAAGCTGCAGTGATAAGCAGTACTTTAGATCAAATGAAATAGAGAAGAAAATAATTTTTATTTTTATATATTTTATTGCATTTATGTCTATCAAATTAACTTAACCAAAAGAGGAACAAAATCTCCTCTGCCTTTAAAACAGACACTTCAGTCAGTCTTGTCCACTTCATACTTTGATACTGACCACTGGGATGGGTGAGAACGTGCCAACAATCTTTGGGAATCACCATTCAGAACTGGCCTTTCCCTGCCATAGAACAGATCTGAAGATTTGCCAAGAACCCTGATGAGGCCAAGAAACCATCACACTCTGGAAAAATACCACCTGGGCATTGAGAACTGCAGCCAGTATGACAGATGATGAGGGCTCCTGTGTGAAGGCAACCCTGCTGTCCTGCTCTGGTGTCTGTCCTGCGTGGCACCAGCATTGCCTGGGAGACTGCTGCTGACCCATGCCACTGCCTCAGCCCTGCTGCACTGTGTCTGATTTCTGTGTGTGTTTGATACCAGCTCAGTTACTGAGCTGCAACATAACAGCTGAACTCAAGTCTCAGACTTCAAAAGCATTTTGGCTTCCCAGAGGGACTTCCATATACTGTGCAATAGGAGAAAGCTGAGACAGAGAATTGAAGACCTGGTATGGAGAATGACTGCCATGCCGGCCTGCAGCATCAGCTTCAACAGATTCCTTCCAGGAAAGACAGTTCAAACTGATTTAAGTCTCCTTGGAACTATAGGTACTCTAACAGTGGTGCTAAATGTTATGGATACTAACCTACCTTTTGCCAGTGATGAATTAATGATCCTATAAATATGCCATTCCTTGTTTCAACTGCAAGTAGTATGCTGTAACAATATGTATGTTAGAAAAGTAATATGCCATGAACTTCCTCCTGTGTGAAAAAGCTACAAGAACTCAGTGAGTACCTTAGCACCTGGCCATCAGACTCAGCTGGATTCAGTGCTGGTGTTCCCCAGGAACATGTGAGGCAGCTGGACAGCAAATATTTCTTAACCACCACATGTGCACTGCAGAGGTGTCCTGCAAGTAACCCACTTGTGTAAGGTGCACAGCAGAAACACCCCCATGCCACCAAGATGCCCATTGCTAGTTAGATTCCAACTACATTTCTAAAACAAGTGAGGAAAGAAAGAAACAACTGATAGCTTTTCAGCCAAATTATAAACAAGGAGAAAAAAAGAAGGAAAATAATCATGGCCCCCACTGGCTTTGCGTCCTCCAACAGCAATTCTACAACAGAGTATGGCAGTACCAACATAGGGTTAACATGATAAAAACCTGGTCTCACAGACACAAACGACAACAAAAAAATAAATCTTCACTTCTTTTCAGACCATAAATTGCTGTATTGGGCTGATTTTCTACACAGCAGCCCATATGGTACTATGTTTTGGCATTGATAACAGACTACCATTTGGGCTATTGCTGAACAGCACTGGCACAGAAACAGGCCTGTTTTCTTTTTCCCATTCTGCCCCCAGCAAACGGGCTAGAGGTAGGCAAGAAACTGGGAGGAGACAGCTGAGATAGCTGATCCAAACTGTCCAAAGAGATATTCCCTATCATATGGTGTCATGCTCAGAAATAAAACTCAAGGAAAGCAGGAGGATTCATTTATGCTTACGGCACTTGTATTCCTGAGTAACCGTTCTGTGTGCTGAGGCCCTGCTTTTGGGGAAGTGGTTAAAAATCTGCCTGACAATGGGAAATAGTTAATAAATTCATTATTTTTCTTTGCTTCTATCCACAGCTTTTGCTTCAGCTATTAAACTGTTACCTAGAGCCACAAGTCTCCTTGCCTTCCCCTTTCTCCCTTTGCTGTAGGAGAGGGGAATGAGCAAGTGGCTGGCTGGGTGTTTGGCTGTTGGCTGGGATCAATCCACCGTAATTGCTTACCCAAAGACATCTTAAACCTGAGAAACCTTTTTTGTAACCCAGGAACATTTATCCTGTCAGCTATTCTCTTCCATAATGTATCAAACTTGAAACACGCTTGAGGTTATTTGTCCTGCAAATACTGTTACAAATTCTGCAATAACATTTGCTGGACACAAGACTATTGGATACTTCTCCCCAAATCTACAGAAATTACTGGAGCAATTTCTACATCTTCCCATCTCTGCTCCATCCCATTTAGCCATGCACTGCTTTAACTGTTTTAATACAGATATTTAAGTGGGTAGGGCAGAAAATGGGGGTCAAGGCATTCTGTGGTAATTTCAAAGAGACAGTCAGGAACAAATGCAGATTTTTTTTCTTCAACTGCATTTTTTTCCCCTGTTTCCCTCCCCTCCACACATACTCCGATGTGAGTGGCTTCCCCATTAAGATGCATTCATTTGACTGGAACTCTCAGTATAAGAAAAAAAAGAGCTGTATTCTTTCTGCTCTACTGCCAAGGTCAAAAAAAGATCCTGCGTTAAGCTTCCAGTTTTCTTTGTGATATGTGAGGCAGCACAGAACACAAATTGCATTTCCACTCTCTCACCAGCTCTTCCTTTAAACACCACAATACTGACAGTAATCACTGAGCTGAACAGATATGACACAGAAGACACTGATGGAACAAATTCTACCATATGCTTGAAGGGAGAGCCTGCAAGAAAAAAAGTGGGAGGAACGAGTTAGAACTCAGAAGCCAGTAATTCTATCACCAAACTCTTAATGATTTTTTAGCAACCCGTTATGCACTAAAACTGAAAAGAATTATGGTATTTGTCTATTGCATTGAACTTGAACTGTGAGCCACAGAAACCTTTGATTCCCTCAGGAACTTTCATCACAGTGCAAGCTGGTATTCTGTCTACCTAGGACATTTCCTGAGCAATCATGTCTACTATAGCCTATCTAATCTGTTCCCAGTCCACATCCTGCAATTTGTTGTGACTAAATTAACATCAGTGGTGCCAAAGATATTCCCATGAGTTCCAAACCTGTAAAGTATTTACTGTCTACAATTTTTATTAACTTCATTTGAGATAGAGTCCAGAAGAAAACAGTTAAAAAATTCTTGGAAGAGATATTTTAATTCCTGCATTTTTCCTGCTTATAGACTAACAGAAGTACACTTCTTTCACAAGCTTATTAATGTCTTTGAATTACGTCACTCTAAGGTATCCCAACATACAAAACTGGTTTAACAAATACTTGAAATTTAATATACTAATACTCATCCAGAAAGTACAGTGTTGCTTTAGAAACTTATGATGCAGCTTTGCAAAGTAGTTTGATCCATAGTCCATTTTACATAAATAACATTGAAGAATAAAGGCTTTCAATCACCAAAAAAATCTATTCTGGAGATACACTGTCACTGTCAATCAGTAGAAGTGGTTATCTCACTGGGCTTTGCAGAGCTTTCTAAAATTCTTTGAATAACACTTTGGCACGAACAACTATTTTCCTTAAAGAGTGAAAATTTGTGTTACTTTACACTTAAATAAATCTTACATGAGTATGTTTCAGCGATATGTGTATTTAGATCTGTTTATACTCACTGGCATTTTGTTTTGATTTTTCCTCCTATTGCCATTTGTCCACACTTGATTACAGGGATGTAGCCATTTGTTTATAGGCAAGTGTGATGAGCAATAAAAGCTAGGGAATGAGGGTGAAGGTAACAGCTGGGTCAAAAAGAATAAGAGAAAACATAGAAATACATATATTTTTGCTTTTCATCTTGACATTTTTTTTCACAGTCTGGGGAAAAACAGAATTTAATTTTATTTCCTGGTACTGAATGAAATATATCTCTAGTACCACTGTGATTCATTGCTTTATTGGAGGTTTTGGTGTGTGGATGGATCTAATTCCTCAAAGAACAGAGAGGATTCTGACAAAAGCTGGATGTCGGTGGTAGGTACTGCTAAGGCTGGGTACCACAGACTCCTCTCAGTTCTGAATGATTGTAAGACCACCACATAGGAGAAGCACTGCATTGCCTAACACCCTATAAATTTCTATCAACATTAGATTTACACAGCCTTGCCCATGGCTGAGGCAAGCAACCTGAAGAGTTGAGGAAAAAAGGGCAGTGCCAAGATTTGTGCTGCTGCCTCTCCAGCTTCCTATTCTAGAAAAACAGTGGGTGAGAAACATGAGATTGGAAGTCAGAGAGGCAGGAGGAAGATGCACTGATGTGACCTCTGTTCACTTTTTGGCCACCAGTACCTGCAGAAGATGTTGGGATATAACCATGGGCCAGTAGCATCTAGTAGGATAAACACAGTGAAAAAGCAGCCTCTGAAATCAATGCTCTTTGAAGCATGAACTACTGCCCTTTCCTTCTCTTTACTCCCTTACGATTGCTTTTATGCCTCTTTGTCTAGTTTTCTGTTTTTTCAATCTTTTTCCTATGCCTCTGGTTTTTCTAATTTCTTGTTCTCTATTCTCAGTTGTTCACCTCTGTTACATTTCCCTCTCCCACTGCTTGGTTTGTTTCCTTTGTATCTTCTGTTTTGCTTTTTTCCTCACCACTTCTCCACCCTCAAATATCAAATCCAATTGTCACTTTGAGCATGTTATCTGAATAAAATAAGTGGAAGCTTATATGATTTACTACTTGTTATGTCAGACACTCAATAACTTCTAAGTATCAGTCCACTTTCATGGAGGAAGGATTTTAAAAACGGGTCTTTTGACTTCCACTTTTATAAAAAAAGATGAGCAAACAGCACACACTGAGAGAGAGACTATGATGCAAATGCACAGCTATTATTAGACAATTGGAAATCCACTGAAACTGCTCTAAGTGAAAGAAAGGCTTAGGAAACCAGGTTTCTGGAGCTCGTGGGGAGCTACTTGATTACTGTGATGGATAGTTCCTTCTTCTCTATTCCCAGTAGAGAAATAAGTGTCTCTGGAGCATATTTACAAACATAAGGAGACTTCATGACCCCCAGGAATACATTCTTTGGCTGTATGCAGTGGCAGATATTGTACAAAGCAGACCTCTGGTATAATCTGTATCATGAAAGAACAGATGACCCTGTCACCAGGCAACCCAAGCGAGATTATTCACCATGTAGAAAATGTCTAATGATTATTTTTTTTATTGAAATTGAGAAAGAGACATCATTTCTGTGTAAGAGAGCTCCAGACAAAACTTTAGAGAAGAGGAAACTTTTTTTTTTTTCTGGCATTCTGCATCATTTAAGAAGCTGGAGTTCTGCTGATTTGAAATAATCAAGGATTTGACAATACTGGGGTTTGAACATTCTGAGTAAAAATCTGAAATGATGGTGCATATTTTGCAGCTGCTAAAAGGACATTCCTGTAAAGACATTGCAGATACAGTTCAGCAGACAACAGTTCAGTGTAACACAACAAGCTGCCATGCAGGTAGTAGACTAGTAAAGTTACTAAAAGAATCACAAGATCTGACAGAAAATATGAATTTCAGCTAGGGTTCCTTTATCTTGTGTATATGAAAAAGGACAAGAATTACAAAGCTGCATAACACTTCAATGAGTTTGCAAGGAAAGGAATCAAACAACAGCTCTTCTCGTAACTGTAGTCACTATAAGCTGAAGAAGAACTACATGCACCAGTCTCAGCTTATTATAGCTTCTACTTTGCAAAAGCTTATGAAATTAATTTTTAAAACTTATAACCATTTGTGGGTCCACCTTTGAGTAGCCTGAAACAGTTTATCTGAATGGTTAGATTAAAAAAATGGGTTTTATCTGAATGGAAAAGTAAAACACTGCTTTATAACAGGTAACTGAGTTGAAAACACACCTCTTTTGGAGGCCAGAATCACAATAACCCAACTTGGCAACTCCTGAGATAGTTTTACATGCACACACACACACACACTCAGTCTTGTTTTGGATATTCTCCACACAATTTGAAATAAAGTGGGTTTAGCCAGTGTCACCGCTGGGTTCTGGTTAGTGTGAGGGTAATGCATGAGGAAATCACTACCGTTTGCAGCAATGTGTCTTCCTAAGACAGCAAGACCTCTGAAACTAGGACCCTGTGCAAGGCTTTGGTAATGTTTGATACTAGTCAGTGGAGCTGTGTGAGCATGATGAGTCTTCTAGCTTCTAGGAAAGAAAATTAGAAAGGCCTGCAGGCATAAAGGGAGACTAATTAAAGTCAATGAACAAATTAAAAGTGAAAAAGGATTACTAGAGGAATGGAAGGAAAGAAAATTTAAAGTATGGAAGTAAAAGAGATGAAAGCAGCAACAGAGGGGGGGAGGGGGAATCTTTCCTAATTGTGCTTTCAAGAGTGTCCCTAATGGATTTAATATCATCCAAATTCTAGCATGTGCCAAAAATGCTGCAGATGGCTCAACTCAGCAGCAGGGATGGCTTGGAAGGGAAACAGCTCCTGTGGCTGCCTCAACAGATTGTTTACAGCAAAGATACCGACAGTGCCCAGTCATTGTCATGAAACAGTGCTTGTTCCCTTATCTGAGACTTCGATCTGAGCATTTCAAATGGCAGATTTGTGTGTGGTTGAAACTAGGAGGGTCCTTGATAGTTCCTGTTGTTGAGTAACAGGCCAGAAGGTTTCCCATCTCTTAATAGCAAGCAGTTTGTATGGGAAAAGTTGAGCAGTATAGATCTCGCTGAAATCTTCACTGTGTACATGAAGCCCTCTCTCAATAAATCACAACATGTAAAGAAGATTCATTAATATAACCTTCCATGAGTTCTAATCACTTGACATCATTGTTCACATAGAAGAAGTTTAGATGAAGGTCTGGAATCAATAAATCCCATTTCTCTGAGCAGAACTGAGAACAGGTTTTTTTTGCAAGGTGTGAGCTAACAGATCTACTCACCTTCTACCTGCACCACTACCCAACATACAAGTTAGGTGGCCATTACTGTTAGGGTGCCATCTCAGCATGTTCCCAGTTATACGGGAGTCCTTATACTCTAAAGGATGCTCTTTAGCTCTGTGTGAGGCAACATAAATGACTTTTTTAGTACACAACAAACGAGTCCAGTCTTGTGATCAGCCTTAGGATCACTCTTTAGCAGTCTGAACATAATGATGCTGGTTATATGCATTAGTAATGCCGCATCAGCCACAAGTCCTGATGATTTTCAACACATTTTGAGGATGACAGCATTCCTTCTCTTCTATAAGAGAATTTGAAGACTGTAAATGCTTCTTCTGTTCAGGCATATTTGCTCATTAATGCTCAGCCTATATAATGTTTTCTTCTATCTTATATTAGCATAAGCCAGTAACATTACTACAACTTCCACCAACCTGTTCGTTTCAATGACTATTCCACAGTCTGCTCCATTTTGCTTTTAAGCAAATGGTTAAGAAAATATACTGCTCCTATCAGCCAAAGGAAGTCTGTCCTGAAGATCTCATACATCTCTAATTATATATGTTTTAATTCTAATTTTACCACTTAACAGATTACTCTCCATTAAGCAATTATGGTCCCTTTCCTCCTCGAATTTTGGAAAACATACTGTCTTTTCTTGATATTTTTTACCTTCAAAGATTGTAAATTCTCTGTCTCCTGTGCTAAAGTGGCACAGGCAGTGACCAGCCTGTTTTGCTGGCCTTATCCAAGTGGGTATTCATCATCTGGATATTATGATTGGAAAAACTGGATAGATCAACCCTTACAGCTGTATCCAGTCCCATTTACATTAAATAACTATATACATATGCAAGTTGCACAATAAGGAATCATGGACTACTGGTTGACAGAGCTGTTATGATACAGAGTCATTTGTCATCATAAATCATATTGTGTCAGCCCTTTTATCAACTCGGTTGGTCTTTTCTGAACTCTTTCCTATTTATCAGATGGCTTCTGGTATTGAGGAAACCAGAACTGCAGACAGCTTTCTCAGTAGCCAATTGGTATCTCACATGCTGAAACCATCCTATTAAATGCAGGAGCCATAATTTAAATAACCCAATAACCCACCCCTCCAGCCACTGAATTATGTGAACTGGCGAAATAATGAAAACATCTTTAACTCATTTCCCCAAGGCAAATAATTCTGGCCACAAGGTCTGCCCATAGTAAAGAAAATTAATGAATAAGCAATGTGTTTAATCCTTTCAAGTGGATAACAAACACACTAAAGATAAATGAAGACTATCGGAAATGGGTCCAGAATTATTTGAATTATCAGCTTCAATGGCCTCAACCCAGCAAAATACTTCCAAAATAGGATAACGTATATGGAAGTGCAGAATTCAGGTCATCACTAGAGATGTGATAGCACAGGTGACTGAGTTGGGGGAAAGAGCACCTTAAGTGTTACCGCTGATTTTTCTCTGTATGTGATCTCTGTGGCCAAGGGAATGTATATATCATTTTGACTGATCAGTACCCTTATGCTTCCAGAACTATTACCGAGCAGCGAAGTTTTTTTCTGGTCAAAAAATAGATATTAATTCTTACTTCACATTTTTAAAATTCTTTTTCTCCATTTAAGTATAATTATTTATTTCCCTGGCATTCCCAAGGTCTTCTATTTGCCCTTAAAAATCCAAATTACCTTTCTATAGACAGAGGATGATGAAGGAACAAACATTTCTTTTCAGAGGAATGCAGATGTGTGTCTTTATTAACTGGATATCTCAATTTCTACTCCAGTTAAAAAAAGATGGGGTTTTGTGTAGTTACAGGAGAAGCACCAAATTACACACCAAAAACTATACTTATATTGACTTTGGGGGGGTAAAAGTAATTTGGTTTGCCTCAACTGTAATCCACAGCATGCCCAGACACTTTGAAAGGTTACATTTTTCTACCCTGACTCATACTGAGCAGTAACTTATTTCTTCACCTTTATTTTGGCTATTGGTTTGCTCAGAAGACAATAGAAGGCCAGACTCCTTCCCTTGATCCATCTACCAGGCATTTAGGGAAGCACAGCTGTACCTGAAAGTGTATTGGGGAAAAAAAAAAAAAAGCAAAATAAACAAGCAAAAAAACCCAAAACCAAACCAAAACAACAAAACCAACTGCTCCCAGCAAAAAAACCTACTGAGAAGGGGTTTGATCAATGAATGAAGTGTGTTTTACCGTACTGAGCCTTGTGATGGTGTGAGAATGGTACCAAATGGTACTTTTCAACCTCATCTCTTTTGATGCCAGTGAAATCTTTACCTTTGCTCTTCACACTTTTCCAGTGTAGCCCGGATCATATGCTAAAATCTGAGGATAATTATTTGACAATCCCTTCAGCCTCTTTATGGTGGCAACAAATAAACCGGTAACCAGTATGAGAAATAACTCTTGAAAAATGAACATTTTCTCCAAGATAAAAAAACAACTTATTATCAAGAAATATTTATTATTTTTTTGAATTCTTTAAAAAAATCATCTTCTCATCTGAAATGCAACTTTCACAGGACAGGTAGTTTACCTATAGGTAAACCCTATGTCAGGCAACTTGGGGTAGGTTTGAACAGTATTGAGCTGACCTGAAATTTGTCATTGAACCAGAGAAGGCTGAGTGTCAAAATCTTTTTTTTTAATTGAAGTTTATCTTTCCTTAGAAATGTGTAATTGAAGTATGAACTATAATCAGATAAAAGCTAAAATTTGCTTTTATTTTATTTTATTTCATTTCAGTTTAATTCCTGGTTCTAGCCTACATTTGCTCGGAACTTGCAGCAGAGTGTATAGCTGTTCCTGATGTCAGATACAACCTACACAAAGTAATAAATTGGCATATTGCTTTGAAAACAAAAACAGTTCTATTTTCAGAAGTCTTAGAAGGGGTAACTCATTCTAAGGAATTATAATCTATATTTACGGTACAGAAATCAATTCCTAGGAAAATTTACATATAGCTTTGTACTTACTTAAACACAACTATTTCCCATTTTTTACAAACTCTGTGTTTTGGGATAGTGTTTTTTCCTCCTATAAAATAGTGGCAGAGATATTTTTTTTTTTTTTTCTGGCACTGATTTTGAAATGTGAGGGAGGACCCTTAAGTAACAATTTTTAAACCACTTTATGCATCATTAGTCTCAATATGATGGGTATCAAACCTGGATGTGCCAAGCTTATCTCCTGTTACCAATTCTTGTGAAATTTCTACTAGACTGAATAGCCCAAATAACAGGAGGTTGGCTGTCCTCCTGGATCGCGTGCCATCTTGGAGCACAAAGCTGAAGAGACAAGCCTGACAACCCAAAGCAAATATTTTATCAACACCAGCATCAAAAGAACATCCAGTGTTGGTGTCCTCTTCTTCATTCCTCCCTGTCCACACATACACTCACTGCCCTCAGCCCCTTGTAATGAACATGGAATTTTCAATGCAAAGACCTCCATGCATACAGTATGAAGTGGCACATTAAGAGAGCAAAAAAGGGTGGGAAACAGAACATCAAAATGCCCAGGGGATCTCTAGAAGTAAACTATATCCAGGGCAAAAAGAAATCTAGCTTTTCTGCAGCTTGGTTCCTAAGGAAAATCCTTTCCAAACCTGAATTATTTAATATTGAACAAAATGAGGAATGGAAAGGCTTTCATCCAAAAGAGGTTACCCACTCAGCAACTTAACCCCAACTGTTAACTGCTTTTATCATGACTTAACAAGCAAAGGATGGGGGAGAAGAATGGTAAAAAAGCCAGGATATTATCAATATATCATTCCATATTTCACTTATCTGTAAAACTACAAATTGGAAATTGAACTTTTTAAAATCTTTCATCTTTATTCTACCCTGACCCTTTTTTTAATGGTTAAATTAATTATTTCCTGGACAGAATGAATCTAGGTCATTAGGGAAAAGCAGAGCTCATCTTGGAGAATGGAAATAGTCATTCAGGCCTTTTTCTGCTTTTAATCCAGTGTAAATTAACCCTGACTATACAACAGTCAGAATGAATTAGTGATTTATGGAATTACATCAATTTGTCCTTTTTTCTATCAGAATTCTATCAGTTGGACTATCTCTCAGGATTCTGCTGAAATATTTTATGCCCATTCCACATTGGAAGTTCATTGCCAGTAAATGATGAACTGCCCACCTCCTTTCTTCTAGACCAGGGGTCCTCAAACTACGGCCCGCGGGCCGGATACGGTCCCCCAGGGTCCTCAATCCGGCCCCCGGTATTTACATAACCCCCCCGCCCCTCCTCCGCTGGGGGTTGGGGGGAGAAATCAAGCAGCTGCAGATGACTGCCTGCCCCTTCATCCGCGCACCGGCCCCCCGTTTAAAAAGTTTGAGGACCCCTGCTCTAGACGCTTAATTCTCAGTTGCTGTTTTTTCCCCTAGAAGTTTCACTTTCGTGAAAACAACAGAAGATTTTCATGAATCCCATTGAATGTCATAACTATCTACTTCATCCTATTTCTGTAGACCACACAGACACCCAGTTTTGCTTGAATAATTATGTGGTTCTCAGCTCTGGAGTTATATCATTACCTCCTGTAATCCAGAGATTTGAAGGCTTTATTCTCTTGAAATCAACAGCTAATGTTTTCTGAACAAGGAGATTTGAATAAACTTCATTTGTGATTTAAATCTCTTTTCTGATAGTAAATGGGAACTCTAACATTTCCTCAATGTGTATATAAAATGTGGCTGTTATGATGCACTTATACTATAAATATGGTATAATGGTATAGTCTGTAATATCTTTTGCTTTGGTGACATTATTCTTACAATAATATATTTGGGAAAAATTGCTGTCATCTTTTGGATGCACTTAGGGAAAAAAAGAAAGAAAAAGAAGTTTAAAAATGTGACATTTTACTGAATGTTCCAGCTGACACATCCTGGATACCTGCTTTATCATGGAAAAGATAATTTTAAATTGCAGAAAGTTACTCTGAGATAACCAGTATTTTTTTCTTTCCCATTTTATATAGTGATCATAGCATAACATCTGTGCAATAATTGTTTGCTTGGTTAAGCAATGCTGATGGTAAATAGCTTTCACTGAACGATGTGCCACTGAAGTTGAAGCCAAATATAACAAGAAAAAAGAAAATATGGGTACAGAGAGGAAATTATATCCACTCCTACTACTTAATATTTTTGCATCTATACCTTGTCTTGCTGTTTAAATAGGAAATAAAACTTGGTAGATCTACAAAATTATTACAGTTCAGTGTCACAGCTTATTTATCCTGAAATTTTTTTGGAATCTAGCCTGGATATATTTTTTTTGTTATTATTTGTTTTCTTCTTCTCTTTCCCTGTTGTATTTCCAGAAGATGTAATCAAATATTTGTTGTGTGGTCAGCTCAATACACTAGGTTCTGAGACAAACACTGCACATTCAGCAAAGTCTTTTTAAAAGCAGAGAATGCTAGTGTCAATGAGAATAAATGAAAGGTGATAATATCTGGGAAAAAGAAAACATTGTCCAGAGAAAATAATGACTCCTCTGAAGAGATACTATTGTCAGACACTAGCATATCTTGCCAGCACTGGACAGTGATATTAAAATATGCTGCAAATCTACCTTATCGCCTGCAGTGAGACTCAGAAATGCATTTTGTAACTGTCCAACCAGGAGAGAAGTCTAACACCAGCTGAGCCATAAAGACACTCAGCACAAAAGTCAAAAGAAGGTGTGGGGAAGCAAACAGAGTCACTGTAGGCATTCTCCACACTTTGCACTGTACAGCTGACTTTGCAGTTAGTTTCATCTCTGCCTGAGCACAGGACTGTCAGGCCAACAAGTTACAGCCACACTGTCCAGCAAAACATCACCCCTCGCCAAGTCTGAGAGTGCCACGGCCACTTGCTGTTGCACTAACAGCACAAGCTGACCACTTTCTCCTCATATACTATGGAGCCAAGGCTACTTTTACAAAAATATCCAATTAAAATACTTTATAGCATTTCAGTCTCTAACAAATTAAGCTGACTCGTTGCCCCAGTCACAAATTATAGTCTTTTATCCGAGGCATGTGCAAGAGAAAGAGGAATGAAACCTCCCATTACGCAACATCCTTGTTCTGTGAACTTTACGCATCCAATTCACCCCTTCTCACCCAAAAAGCTGTTGCTGCTTACCGCTTTTGCCAACTCCCCCTGCTCCTGGCATCACCACCTTGTACTCTCTGGAGCCTGCTGAAGAATTGCTGGAGGAGCTAATTATTTCATTTTCTAGCTCCATCTTGCACAAGGCAGAAGAAGGGTGCAAAAGGGAAGAAAAAGAAGCTGGCAGGTGCTTTCTCTGATCTTAAACAACTATAAAACTGCATTAGGAAAAAAAAAAGGCAGAAATGAAAGGTATAATGCAAGAGGTGCGGTTTATCAGCCTCACGCTCACTGCTGTGCCTGTGTTAGCTGGAGAAGGTCTCATAGCAACCACTTCAACGGCTTCCAATAAAAATCTCTCTCTGCCCCCTCCCAGCTCTGTATCATTCTCTGTGTTTCTCTTCCTGGACAGAAGCAATTTTGTGAGGCTCAAGAGCCCTGGTACCTCTGGGTGCTGCTGTGTCATTGAAATCAAATTGAGCAGAGCCTCCAGAAAAAAGCAAATGGGACAAATTTCTTAATTATTATGCTTGTAGCATAACAGCATGTAGCACTTGCTTGAATCTTAAACAATAATAAAACAGACCAGACAACCTCCTTGCTACCTTGGAGTTAAATATTCATCTTATGTTCATCAAGTTTGGTATATTTATATTTAATACTATTAGAAGTGAAAGAAGCAACAGCTTGTAAGACCCTTTGTTCTTCATGTAGCATACTGCAAAGCAGGGAAGTTTTCTAAGGTCAGCTTTGCCCCCAGATCAGATATTTTTAGTTCAGTTTGCATCAATTATTTGCAGAAATAAACGAGATATTTTGAAAAAAAAAAAGGTTGATTTTGTTGTTTTTCTTTTTTCTGACACAGAATTTCAGAAGGTGATTGAGACTGAAGGGAGGGGGAAAGATCTATTAATCCAAAAAATATCCATGTAAGCAAAGAAGAAAAAAAAATTATAAGTATTTCACACCAATACCAAGTAATTATCTAACCAAACTGGTCAGCCCAAATAAATAAGAATAAAGCAAAAAAAATTATGACATCCAGTGTGAAAATCTCCCATTAGACTTATTCTGTGAAAACTTACAACAAAAGACTGCAGCTCTTCATTGATTTCTGATGATGTCCTTAACAGATCTACTATATTTAAAGAATGTGATAAGTAATAAGATACTTGCCCTGCTTTAACTGTTATGCAATATTTCTGAGGACCAAAAAAATCTACTGCAAAAGGAGTGGAAAGTAAAAAATTTGCTCTCCTTAGTGAAAAGTGCTGGGCTTTAATGACAGGTGGAACTACTGAGGAGGCAGGGAAATGGAAGCAGGAGAGGCAACTAGTAAAGTATCTTGGAAGGCAGATGCCTTTATCTGTCCATTGCTCCAATTATTTCATAGAGAGTAAATGTATGACATTACACAGGAATACAGAATAAAGTTGAAAGGGAAAGAAAACAAACAAACAAACAAAACAACAAAAAAACCCAAACCCACTCAACAAAAAATCATAGCCTGATGAGGACATGATTTAAAGAAAATTAGGAAGGAGAAGAAAAGGTATAGAAGGGCACGTGTGAAAGATAGTTTAATGGACTTAGAATATACATGATTAAATAAAAAAAAAAAGAGATACACAGGTATGATAATAGAATTAAAATTAGAATGGAGAAGGTGAACAGAACATAAACACTCATTTTCCATCCTGATACAAAAATTAGGAAACTTCAGATGAAACAGACAGTAACAAGGTTTAAAATCGAAGTACTTGTAAGAGTTGTGGCTGACTTAAGGAACTTCTTGTCACTTGATATTTTGGGCAGTAAAAATGAACTTGTAATGAAAAAGAATTTAAATATAGAGTAATACCAAATCTATCTTGGACTACTAAAGTCACCACCTCTTGCTTAAGAAGTACTCAAGACTCACACCAACGGATTCTGGGCACTGAAGAACGTATGGTCGTCTGTTTTCAGCTATACAGAAAAAGAGAACACAGGGAGAGCCACCATGTTCTGAGAACTCCTCCATAATCAGGATCTGCTGCTGTTGTCCTACAGGATTTCTGTGATAACCATGCTGCAAGCAGCTTGGTACTGTCAGGCCTGGGTGGCTGTATTGATGCCTGCATGCAAACCTCAGAACTCAGAAGGATTTGGTCGTCAGAGCATACAACAGGACTTAAAGATGAAATTCTGAACATAATAATGTGATGTCTAAATATTGAACTTCAGCAGAAAGAGACAGGTAGGTCAGTAAATCCCTGTTGTGATTAGAATTTCATTTTCATTAAAATCATTCTCAAGTGCTCAGTATTGACACATTAGCTAAGACTAATAATGATACCAAAAGCATTGCTCAGAACAGCTGGATTTTCCTGGTAATCTTCAAACAACACAGCAACCTCCTCAGGAGCTTTTAACCCCATAGCTGGCAATAACATCTGGCTGACATTAAAACATCAGGAAAGTGAATGGCAGTAAGTATGATTCAAAAGAAATGCCAAGCAAAATATTCCAAGATATATTAGTGAAAATTATGTATATGTAATAGACAATAATCAGTCAGATATTTTTCCAGCTGTTGGTGTTTGCCATAGAAAAGTGGCAAGTCTTTTTTCCTTTCTTTTTTTTTCTTCTTTTGTTTAGAGATGGAACATGGGTAAGGAATATAAGAAATGGAAGAGGCTACAGAAGGGAATTATGTGAGAGCAGAAAGCAGAGTAAGACAGAACTAAATGGAAAGCCACTTCCTTATCTTTTTAGAAAATCCAGAAAAATCAAGACAGCATTTTTATGTCTGAAAGAGTGGAATTACAAATTTTTATCTGTTGATTGAAGATTAACCCTTTAATGTACCCACTTTAAAGTGATTCAAGTTCCTTAAACTTCACCTGTTCTGAAAGTATTATTAAATTATATAAACACTTAGACAAACATATCCTCTGAACTTTGACAAAGATTTGTCCAGAGCCTAAAAATGTAATCCTGCGTTCCAATTTATAATTCAGGACTTGTTCTAATTGGTTTTCATCATAACTTCCTATTGACAAACAGCCTACTCTGCCCTATTTTCATTCAATTCAGTAGTGGAGGACAAGTATTTAGCTTAATTCCCATTTACTATAACATCAACTAGCCTCCTCCTCCCACCTGAGCAGAAAAGTACAAGGTTTTGCTTTCAGTGTGCTGCCAACAAAACTAATACTGAGATGATTTGAAATGACTCAACTTGAAACAGTTCATAATAGGGGGGGAGGGGGGGGATCACCCCTGTAAATGCTTTATGGACATCAGGAAGAAACTGTACAAAATACAACCGAACTTTATATACTAGAGTTTTTCAAAGAGTAACTTATTCTACCACAAATTCCAACCCTCTATTTTGCCTCTTTGTTTCCCTGATTTAAGGACACAATTATCATTATATAAATTCATGGAAAATTGTCATCAGGCAAACAAGAGCAACTGCAAAGGTGGGAAAAAAGCTTGGAGTACTAGCCTGTATTGAATCATTTATTTAACCAATTTGGATTCTATTTCTGTTCATGCACTGCTTATGACTATACAGCAAATCTGCTGATATTTTTTTTCTATTTTTTAACATTTCTATTCAAACTCACTGCAAAATACAGATATTGACTGAAACCATTCAGTATTCAAAATCTAGCAATTGGTTTGTTTGGATGCATATTTTATTGGTTCATATTGAAATAGCTGTATGCTCAGATCTTTAAGGATGGTCAGCTCTTAAGCAAAACACAACACACAGGTACCTATGTTAGAAGATAAGTAGATGAGCTTTTTCTAGAGAAAAAGCCATTAGAAAACACATTCCATTCATCCTACATTCTGACTTGCTCTGGGAGTGTTGAATAAAATAATGAGATGCTAATACAACATGTAAATATTTTGAAATTGTTTCCTAGAGCACTTTACGATGAGGAGATTATATCAATTAACCTGGATAAATATTCTTGTCATTAGGCAGGGAGCTCATGAGTTTAAAAGATTTGAATAGCAAGCAAAATGCAAATCTTGACTGATTTGTGCTCCATTAAGTAATGGGTTAAAGGTATGTGAACAATTTAATAATAACCGAATATGCATGAGCCCACTGGGGTCCATGGCATTATGGAAACACTGACCACTCTTTGGTCCCTCATGTTTATATATTAGGCATAGCAGAGAGAGGAAATGTAAAAAGCATCCTTCATAAAAAGGCATACAAGCCCACCTTGCTGAATTGCTAAAGTGCTACTATGGCAAGAAAAGTTCTAATGCAGAAATCATTGCACAGCACTGGAGAACTGATTCAATTTGCTCCTGAGAAAAAAATGCATTTGGCACAGTAGCTTAACTTCATCCATGCAGAGTCAAGCTAGCATAGTAAAGTAAATGCTAGGGGACTTAAAAAAAAAATATTAAACTTAAGTTTTACATTAACAGATTTAACATTGTCCTGGGTTTGACTGTGGTAGAGTTAATTTTTCTTCCCAGTGCTGTGTTTTGGATTTGGTGTGAGAACAATGTTGATAACACAGGGATGTTTAAGTTGTTGTTCATTGGTGCCTACCCTAAGTCAAGGGCTTTTGGATTTCCCATGCTCTGCCCATGAGGAGGAGCACAAGAGACTGGGAGGGGACACAGCCAGGACAGCTGACCCGATCTAGCCAAAGGGCAAAGGGCTGTTCCATACCATAAAACATCGTGCTCAATGTATAAACTGGGGGGAGTTGGCTGGGGGGGGTGACCACTGCTCTGGGACTAGCTGGGCATCGGTCACAAGAGGGTGAGAAATTTTATTGTTCATCACTTGTCTGTCTTGGGGTTAATTCTTCTCTCCTTGTTATCGTCTTATCTCCATTATTATTATTATTATTATCCTCCTCCTCCTCCTCCTCCTCATCATCATCATCATTATCATTATCATCATTATCATCATCATCATTATTATATTTTACTTTATTTCTATTACTAAACTCTTCCTATCTCAATCCATGGGTTTCAACTTTTTCTGATTCTCCTCCCCACCCTACCAGGAGTAGGGGAATTGACTGAGTGTCTGTGTGGGACTTAGTTGCTGTCTGGAGTTAAACTACAACAAACATTAATTCTTAAATATGCTGAGCACCTCTGAATGATATTGCTAAGGGACCTCCAACACACTACAGAAGCAGCTCTGCATTTTTGGAATTCAAATTCCTACTACAAATACCCAGTGGTTCAATCACCCATCTGCCACTGGCACTGTGACTTCCTTAGGTAATCCCCACCCTTTTTCTATTCTCCAAATAACTCATCTGTAGGATAACTCAGTGTGTCACACACAGTATACTTGATGGGACACTTGACAACCTCCCACTTTGAAGTCGGCTCTTCAGCTCAAGCTGTTAAGACATATGCTTTTTATTTCAAAGTTCTTATTTCTGTCCCTGGTGTCAGACAATGTACTGTCCCTGGCCTCTGCTGTAATGCATTTTAATCTAAGCCTTATTTGTACGTTGAGTGGAAAAAGCAAATGAAAGGAGTAAAGATGCGAGACTGTTAACAGATAACACAGAACAACTTCAGAGTCCATAGAGTAAAGAAGCAATGTGGGTTTGGTCTTGTCAAAGAAAGGAGGTTCACCATGAGCAACATCTTCCCTTTGATTATCCCAGGTCAAACAATGCAACCACGTACCTGCTGTACAAAGGTTTGAGAAATAGCTTATCACATTCCTGAGAACACTCAAATGGTGTTAACTCTCAAATTCTTACAAGTGACTGCTCTAACTTCTTATAGAACAGAAACATTGAAGGTCATGTCCTAGACTATGTCAAAGGGAAAAGCATTTTTCTCTGGGTTTCCAGTAAGGTTTCACAAATGATTTATGATCTTACTGTCAAGAAGTACTAATGATTGCAGGTCATTTATGGATTTCTGTTGAATTTTAATTACATTCATAGATAAGACTACTATACTTTCAAATGCAACACCGATATTCAGAATGTGGCAATCTTAAAGATGTCAAAGCCTTAACTCCACATAAACATGTTCTCTGTGAGCATGAATATATGCTTATTCTAAATTCATTCACCTTCCAGTGGTTTAGCTATGAAGGAAAATTATAAGCATTAATATCATATGAAAAAATATAAAAATAGTGTTAGAAGAGCTCTGAAGAAGTCATCTTTTTTATCTCTGTCCCAGGAGGGGTAACTCCCATCGTTGTCATCCCAGTTCCACTAGCATACTCTTACCATGCCCTTTTATGCTTATTTGGTGCATGTTCATCCCATTGTGTCTTAAAGATGCAAATCGACTATTGTGGGAGGCCATATTGTGAGTTGAGTGTTTCAAAGCTTGTGCTTATCCCTTCTGAGCTCGGTGCAAGGCTCCCTGGTGGGAGCTCTGGCAGCTGCGGGCCAGAAGAGGCCACCGCCATCTTCGGTCCATGTACAGACACCACTGCCCGCCCCAGCCCGCCACTATGGGGGCAATGGGCTCCCCCAACGCCCTCCGGTGGGCTGCAGCACCAGGCGGGGAGGGGACATTAAGGGACTCCCACTGCCACCGGGCAAGGGGACTGCAGGCCACCAATCCATGGTGGTGACTGGCCCTTGTGGCTCTGCCCCAACGGCTGCGGGGCTCCTTCTGCTCCATCCTCCTTCCCCTTTCCTGCCGCTCTGCTCTTATCAACACTCTGTGCCAAGAAATGTTCCTGACTGGCAGTGTTTGGCCTCATTTGCGTCTTCACCTCACTCTGGGTGTAACACCAAGTCCCCCAGGCTGGAACACCTACAAAACTTTATTAATGTTACAGGCATTGATATTCTCCTACATCCTTCAAAGCACAAATCTCATTTCAGCTGTATGATTATGTTTAAAGAATTGTTAAGTGATGGAACCTGGACAACACACTTACCATTAGATGGTAAGGTGAAACAAATCACTTTAGGCATGCCAACATTGTGTCCAATTTGGAAGAAATCACCATTTAAAGGATCTTTAGAGAATTTAGAATTGAAACGAATAAAGAGATCTGAGATAAATGATGATATTTGGAATGAACCATCTACAGGAGTGAAAATTGGCTGGGCACTTGAATCACTTTTAAATCCTATAGCTTCATATAGAAACAGAGCATGGCTCTATCAGTTAACTGGTCAAGTGGAAAAATTAGTAAACGTTACCAAAAAGGGGTTTAAGGAATTGGATATACAATTACAGCCAACTTCCAGAATGACTTTACAAAATAGAATGGCACTAGATATGCTCCTACTTAAAGAACATGGAGTGTGTGGATATCTCAAGGATAAATTCGACCACTGTTGTATCCACATTCCAAATGTCACTCAGGATGTGGAACATGATCTAGACCTATTAGGAAAAATTGAAAAAGAAACTGAAACAATTCAAAAGGATATGTCAGAAGAATGGCTTGGGAAAATTTTTAACAAACTGGGATGGAATTTGAGCTCTTGGATACAATCTATAATTAAGACTTTGTTTCTGTTACTAATTGTCTTTTTGATGAGTATGCTAGTATATGCATGTTTGAAGAAACAGTTTACCAATAGAATTGCAGTAAATAGTATGATTATGAGAGAAGTACCAACTATTTTATCAAGACATGATCCATCACCAAAATATGTTGAAACAAAAGATATATGAATAATGTGAAAGTATTGAAATAATGATTTTCAACACTTTCAAAGGGGGGAAATGTTATCGATTTGTTAATAAGTTAAGATTGATTGACTTTATTTGATTGATTAATTGATTTTATAAAATCATTTTATAAAATTGAAAAATAGAAGGATAAGAAATATTTTTAATGAAACTTATAGTTGCACAGTAAAAGCTGCTATGAGATCTTCTGTACATCCTGTACCAAGGCTAGAAGAAGGGGCTAGAACCATTGTTAAAACTTAGGTAATAACTTTAGGGTTTGAAAGGTTTCTTTGTTTTTGACCAGTCTTCTGTATGTAGAAGTGTATTGAAATGTCAGAATATGAGATTAATGGAAACTGGGGAGAGTCGACTGGAACAGCTTGTAGTTACCTGCCAAGAAATCGTGAACTTTAGTAAAAGGTAATTCCGGCAGGGGGAGATCGCGACCACCGACTCATATACCACCTACCCAAATCGTACCCCAGACCCATTTCTAGACCTTTCTAAGCTTTACTGCGCAGAATCGGATATAGGAGGAGAGTATGTTAATGATTTACAGGAAATATTATGATTATGCATGAATATTTAATGAATATGTATGAATAAGTTCTATATATGGTGTCTGATTTTGAGACCTGGCGTGCGTTGATCGTGAGAGGACTCGCTCACGCACCCGGCCGTTAATAAAGAAGTGTCTGCTTATCTACATCACATTGGTGTCGATAAGTTCTTCATTCCGAGATTTCAGTAACAGAATTGCAGATGGTGAAGAATGCACACAGGGAAATGGTCGTTACAAAATCCTCGGTTCAGTGCCACACAAGGTATCTAGTGTCTTGAGATTATCCGCCCAAAAATCTTAACAACAGAAACAGAAGACAAAATGCTTTGCAGGCTCTTTAAGAGGGTACTCACTGTTATTGTTACTTCTAATACACAATTGACTAATTTCTTTGTAGAAGTACATCTACAGGAAATGTGGAATCTGTAAAGAATACAACTGCTTAATAGATAAGAATAAAATACTGGTCCTCGTATAGGGGGAAAGCTGATAATTTACTGTGGGAATATGAGAGAGAATGAGATTCAAAATGCACAAATGAAGAAAAATGTTACATAACAAAGCAGAGAAGTTTGTACATAAAGCAAGTAATGACTGTTATTGCCCAAGAGAGGCGGCTGGTGCTAAATGTTAGTGGAAACGGATCTTTACTTTCTCCTGTAAATCTGTATCCCTAATTAATACAAGCTAAAAGGCTAGCAGAATCCTGTGTTTGCAATTGTAAACCATCACGGCAATATCTTTCAGACCCTGACAAACATGCTTCTTTTCTTCAATTGTAAACAATAACTGCATGGATTTACAGGCTTCATTTTATTTGGAGGTGAGGGTGAGATAGTTGACAGCCTTTCCTTCCATAAGAGACAAAGTAGACGAAGCAAGGGTGAGAAGTAGCAGAGGACACTGCATCTGCTTATTTTTTGTACTATTTTCTACAACAGAATCTAGAACTCCTATAGGAACCGGGAAGCTGCAGTCTGAAGCTGATCCCCCAATCTACAGGCTAGTACAGCAGAGTTGGGAAGAAGGAACCCCCTCTGCCATACACCCGTGCAGTGCTGCAACACACATGATGGCTGGAGAGAGAAAGCGGATGTTTACCCATGGTTAAGACACATCAAGGGAAAGAGCTGTGCTCTCTTCCAGTCCCAGAGCTGGTTAAAGGTGATGGCTTGTGCGTTCAGTTGTGCTGTGGTTGGTTGCCACCTGAATGGCAGTGTTCTGAAACAATTTTAGAAACAGGAACGTCAGGCTGGATTCCTCTTACCTAGTTTTAGACTGTAAAAGAAGATTAGGAGGCTAACTCATGTAGATTTAGGGTTAATAAAAGAAAACATGTCCCTATGCCTTATTTTAAGAATCTCTGTCATTTTTGTTTTCCCAGTGACCATGAATGCAACTTTTCCAGATGGAAACTTTTTCCAGTACATCTGTAGTGGTTAATTCTTAATCTTATCTGAGGATTTACCCAATGTTAACCACAGGCACTAACTGGGAGTGTCCCTACCTTTCAAATTGCCTTTTGCTATTTTAGTTGAGCCTGTGGATGTTTTAGTCAGAAAATATAAATCACAATGGCTAAAAATGCTGAGGAAGAAAACTGTATATTGTGTTGACGTTCCATTCAATTTGTAAACCAAACCTGGTTCCATTTAGCAGGGAAATAATTGATCAATGAAAAATATATCAGCCAGATGTGCTAAATTATATGTTCAGGTGTTTAGTGATGGGGCAGCTGATATTTTTTGAAAACTGACTTACACATTACAAAGCTACAGATTCAGGTTGGATGCAATCATGACATACATAGGACAAGCACAGAAGCATGGCAAGTCTTTTGCCATGTGAGCTTCTCTGAACAATGTTTACAGAGACATCGTTCCCACTACCTTCCTATTAACTCTCCCAAGGAATCCTCCCATGAACTGTGGAAGAACTAACTGGCATACAGTAATAAGATTCAAAACTTATTAAACATCTGCAAGAACAGAGTATTTCCATGTAATTTGTTTGGTTATTTTTACAGAAGTCAAGTTTAAAAAAAATAAAAAAAAGAAAGAAAAGGAAGTGGTTGTGGTTTTGGTGGGGTTTTTTTCCCTCCTTCCCCCACCCCGATTAACAGCAATAATGAAAAGCACTGGCAAGATATAAATTGGCAGAACAGAGAACAGAATTCTCTCTTTCATAAAAGAATTCTGCATCCTCATAAATGGGTATCATTAGTTCCCTTTCTTGTTGTCTAACAGAAAACATAAAAGTTTCTTATAACCTAGAAATTAATCTCTGTGATTCAGCTCCTGTATGTACCATACTTGTTACTCTTAGATACTCATTACAACTTTTGCATTGGCCTAGAAAACACCCTTTCATTAACAACACCTTTCCTCATATGTCAAGAGAAAGCCCTTGTCACTTTTGCTTTTAAACTGTCTAATCTTTCTTTCTCTACTAAAATATCTGTGTGGCTGTCCTGTAATGGATTTTTTAGGGATGCTGCCTGAAAAAGATATATTCTTCATAAGTGGCCTATTCACAGCACAGTGAAATCAAGAGGAACTTTTTTTTTTTCCCCCAATCAGCTTCAGACAGCTCTGGATAAGAAATGCATTTTCAAAGCATGGTTTGGGCATATATGGAAATCCTATTGACTGTTAGGATTCATATGGCTAAGACTCATATACACTGATTTGAACA
Organism: Falco rusticolus; assembly: GCF_015220075.1. Classification (NCBI taxonomy): domain Eukaryota; kingdom Metazoa; phylum Chordata; class Aves; order Falconiformes; family Falconidae; genus Falco; species Falco rusticolus. The sequence goes on along the minus strand of NC_051209.1, from coordinate 15,217,220 downwards.
CTTAGGGCTAAAGTAATTGATTTTCTTTTGCAGGCTTGGTTTATAAACTGCTGTAGGGTTTCAGCATCCTATATCAAGCCTTATGCCTTAGTATTAGCATATTTTTCTGTCCTTTGTTAAATCAAATAGATTTTTCAGGCTACCCAGCTGCTTCAAATTAAAGCTATTATTCCCTCATGAACTTTAGCTCGCTATAGATTTTCTTAAAAATGTTGACAATCTCCTTTGCTCTGAACATGAGGTTAGGCAAGATAACCTTTGCATAAAGCACCTGTATTTGCTGAATTTCAGTCAGGAATCATCTGTAAATTGCACCTAGGAAACACTAAGTATTTTTCATTTGTTCTGGACAGCAGACAAAAAACATTCTAGTTCCTTTCAACTGTGTAAGACTTATTACAGTTTGAACGATAGTTGGTTTTTTTTCTTTTTTATCTGTTTCTCTAGATAATCTCTGATATGACAAAAAAGCCACAATTTCATCTATGTTCAGTTCATTAAAAATTCTGAAATATGGGAGATTTAAAATTAAAAATCATTGCCATTATTTGAGTCTAGTATTCTGGGGAAGGATCCTTATTGCACAGGTATATTCTTCACAGAGATGCCAATAATGATATAAGCTTCCAGGAGAGCAAACCCATACAGAATAACAAAGAAGCAACTTAAGTCTAGCAGCCGTGAATGCTGCAAAGGAAATATACCCCATCCATTCCAAACATTAAAAAACCATAACACCAAAGGAAAGTTGTGTTCAATCACAGACAAATTCATATCAAATATAAAGCTAGTAGTAACTGAAAAACAAATTTGGAAAAGACTATACAGGATTCCAGTGCTTCCTTAGGTTAACATAACTACCTCTCAGAAATGTCAAAAAATAGGTCTGCATGAATAACTAACTTTTAATTTGGTGGCCAAATCTACAAATCACATGAAACGTACCACTTAAAAAAAAAATAAATAAAGTACTCATGTAAGAATAGTTGAATTTTGTTTAAAGGTGTAAATATCTTCAGAATGGCTGAAACCAATTCTTTATAAGATTAATGACACAACCATGAATATTATTAGCCAACCAGAAGCAAAATATATCCCAAAGCCATGCATTCAGCCTTACTTAACACCTTTATGATAACCTTATATGACTTCATCCCATAGTCAGTGCATATGATATTATGGATTTGATTATTTGTTTTAGCTTTTTATTAAGCAGGCCATCATTTACCTTTGCTTTAAATACACATTTTCTAAACTGAAGTATGGATTGCTCTTGGTATCTGCTGGAGATGGAAATAAAATCCTTACAAAATGCATCACTGATAACATTGTCAAATGAGTATGAAAACCTGAACAATACTGCTGGTACAAATCAGGGGAAAAGGGTCCTGTTTTACTTTAAGGGATCACTGATGAAAGACTTAACTGTATTAACTTTTATAACATTGATGCAAGAACCTACCATTTTTGTGCCATACTTCACAATTAGAAAATATGTTACATTGATTGAACACAGATAAGCAAACTCATTTCCCCTTTAAAAAAAAACAGAAAAAAAAAACCCCAAAGAAAAAACAAAACAGAAAACAACCCCCCGCAAAAAAAATTTGATTCATAAGCCAGCTAGTATTTGTAATCTGTTCTTAAGACTTATACAAAAAGATATTATTTTGGCAAATGGAACACTTATAGATTGTAATTTCTTAATATCCTGCATGAAATTAGTACTTTCAGGGGTTTTTTTTAATAACTACACTACTTAAAATTGGAGAAAGCAAGCAATCTCTGGACCTAAACCTTGTAAATAAGAGCCCTAGCCACAAAATAATTTTGTCCAACACTCAAAATCCACTTGTACTGAGAGGCACAAAAGCCACTGGCACCACTTGAACTCAAAATACAATTATCATCATATGGCTAAAAATAAAAATTAAATAAATAACTTGAATGCTGAATTAATTTACAGTATTTTACACTGCAGCTGGAAAACTTTGTGATGGATTCTGGCATAGCATCACTGGAAATAAATCAAAAGAGAAAAAAATCCTGGGGAAAACAAGCTAGCTGGGTAGCTACAGAGCAGAGAGCTGGAGTTTGACAACTCATGAAAACAGCTGCCTTCCAGTCTTCAAAACCCTTGATCTTCTATGGATTATGTAAGGTTGACCCCCCAAAACAGAGAAGGATAACATAAACTTTGACCAACATTGCTATCAAGACATTTTGTTCTGATAATCTTTCTACCTGGGAAAACAGAAAAGGTTAATTAACAATTTTTTACTGACTTCAGTGGTTCATGATCACGCAGCTGTCAAAACCAGATTTAGCTACATGTAATGTAGCTGGCCAATGACAAAAATGCAGACCATATAGTTACAACAGGTTGACTACAATGACAAGAAGAAGCAAGGCTTGATTTTTGTCCGGGTTTTTTTTTGTTTTCATTTTTCTATTTAACTTTTGCAACTATTTAGAAATTGTTTCTCTGCTAAACATTTTTTTACACATTTGTATTTGCCAGCTGGATGAGTCCACTGCTACCAAATTATTAAATTAAGGTTACCTTTGGAAGAATCCTCTGCTCCCAGTCTATTTCTCTGAGTCAGAAGTATCCCCAGTAGATACTGAAAGCTATTAATTTTTAATTTTAGGGTAGAATGACCATTACTTCAAGTAACAGAAGCAGAATTGGCAAATTATTATCTATCATAAATACAGTAACCTTGGAAAGTTGTAGAGCCATAAAACGCACATCACAAAGACAACTCTCTGGATGAAAAAGGACCTGGTATTAACGAGCAGCAGAGCACCATCTGTCTTCCTGATAGATGGACATAGATTAATCTGCTGTTCAGTGGTTCATAGCAAATCATGGAATGTCTACTTTTCTTTACACTGAAAGTGCTACTTCCTTTACTTGTCAGGTTTTTCTCTTAAACACAGATTAATCTCTTCCTTTCTGTGGTGGTAAACTCAGTCTGTCTTTGCTGAACTCTAATAACTACCTCCTAATTTTATTCTACTGTATTTTTTCGCTAAAAATTTCCACCCAGAAGGATACTGGTGGATTGTTCTGTCATTTATTTTGAATAGATTAAGTTAAGAAAGCAAGGGTCTTAGTGTATTTTAATAAGAATCAATGACAATTGCATTTTTAAAACAATTCTCATACAGCCTTTTTTTTTAAAAAAAATATGTTTATTTAGAACTTAGTTCTTCCACATATCATGTCAATCAGATCTGGAACACAAATTTTAAAAGTAAACGCAAAAAAGCTTATACCTTACACTTAAGTCCCGGAATACAACTGAAGCTTTCAAACTACCCTTTATCAGATTTCATCTTGAGTTCTGTAAATTAATGCCAATTTGGAGTTGAATCTGAATTTTAATTTCTCCAGCGGATTCATTGATTTTCCACTGGCAATTAAGCCTGGACTGCTGAGCTGTTTCCACATTATTTCATTGTCATATAACTTTTCTAAAAATTAAATTTCAAGTGGCTAAACTTGATTTGACTTATTTTATTCTTATATTTATTTCTACCTACTTAGCTCTCCACTACTACTGGTCATTCTAAATTATATGCATGCACACAACTATTTTGAATATTTTTTTCCTAAACTTGTGTGAACACGAATGAACTAGCTTTGCTACTTTGCCAAAGTGCAAGATGAAATTAAATTCATGTTTTATTGCTGTGACTGTTGTTTTCTACTGACACCCATCTATTTTTTTGCATGGTTCCTTCCCTACTGTGAAGTTAATTCTGAGAATGTTCCCTATGTATTAAGCAAATTTCATGTATCTAGTTAAGGCAACACTGATCTGTCTGCATCTTAAAAACAACTTGTGCCTAAGAAATAGAATCATTTGGGAAGATGTGTGTTTTCATATTTAAGAAGGGAGTAACAGCTTAGTAAACAATTACATTTATTGCAACTTACAGCCTGAGTACAAAGACACATGGTCCAAATTAAGGATTCACTTTTCTTCAAAACTTGTAGAGTTTTTACTTTGTTGGGGTTTTTTGTTTGTATGTTTTTCAAAATAATTGGCTTTTAAACAAGTGGTGGGGGGGTTGTTTGTTGTTTGTTTTTTGTTGTTTGATTGTTGTTTGGGGTTTTTTTAAGGGGAAACATATTTCTCACCCAAATAGACTTTAATATTTAAAGTAGTTCAAAAAGTGAACAGTTCTAAATCTGAGGTGACAAATCCATCCAAAGAAGAACAAAAGGAAGGTGGAAGAAGGAATTATTAAAATATTGCAGAAGTAAATTTTCTACACTGGCTTCCCAGTTTGTTAGTCAACATAACGAAGGATTTTCCTATTTTTCCTATTTCCATTTACTTTCAAAGTGAAGTAGAGTTCCTGTGACAATGTGGATGATGAGTAATCATCTTGTGTCATTTATTTTCCAATATTATTTTTTTTCTGGCTTGGCCTGCTGTAGGCATTTCTGAGAAAGACCATCTTCTCCATATAAAGTTCTACCATGCCTGATAATTGTGTCTTTTTTATAATATTAACTCTTCCATTTTATCTCATCCCTTAAGAACAACTATGATAGCAATACTATTGCATAATTTAAGCATAAACCACAATCAAATTACATTAATAGGAAATAAAGTCTTTGGTACTTTTGCAGTCCTTATGAGTATTTGAAATCATAAATGTCCAACTGAAGTTGAGGTACCTGTGAACCTTCAATGGCAGCACAACTGAACAGTGTTTATGGTACTTAAGAATGTTTCAAGCACTGATCTGACACAATCTGCGGCTCTGTCACAGGCTTCCTGCATAGCATCTTAATATTACTGCTGCTTCTCTCCAGTGGTAAATGTAGCACTGTTAGATGTCACATTCACAAAGCAAAAATTATGGCCTTGTCCAACTGTTTATTTTACTTTAATCAGGCTCAGAATCATTTGATGTTTGTTGCATGACTACTTGAGGTGTTATGTCTCAGTACCATGCTTAAATATTGACAAGATTGTGTAACTCTGCCCACTTAAGTCATTTAATGCTGTTGAATTCTCAAAATGAGGACCTTAAAATAATTTATATAAAATTATGTTCCTACAGTAGAATTAATTGGACAAAAGAGCCAGAAGTACACTAGAGGTTTTCTGAAGACTATTTGGGAGAAGCAGGGGAAAAGGTGGAATAATAGAAAACCAAGTGATAATGATTACTTGTTCTGTCTAATGATAATGGTTACCTATTATATCATTTGCATGATGAATAACTTGTATGATTTGAAACCACATGGTAGAAAACTAGAGTTTAAAGAATTATAAGCATTAATGCTTTCTGCTTTCCTTTATGCTTACCAAGCCAAAAGAGGTCAGTTGGTTTGTTGTGGTTTTTTTCCTGGAAAACACTAAAACATGAGAAAATGCCACAAGAATCTTTTTATTTTCAATTGTTATATAAAAATAAGATTAAATACTTATTTAATTAAAAAAGGAAATTTGTCAAAAACATTCGGCATGAAAATAATCTCCCATGCCCAATTATAATATTAGGGTGCATTTAGTTATGTAATGCTATGAGTTCCATAAAGTTCCTTAAGACCCTGACAGCCTTATAATGCCTTTCACATTATAGTCCTATGCATAAAATTCCGATAAGCATTTCTTTGCTGAGTAGCTCTACAGCAAGCCAGGGTGAAAAACTGTTTAAGGCCATGTTACTACCCCTCAGAAAAGCTCTACCAAACTTCTATTGTTTCCTATTCTTGTGATTCAGACCACTATATTACATTCAGTTTGATGGACTCCCTGCTAGTTCATTTTAAGCATTTCAATGAGTAATTTCTCCAAGCACCAAAACAGAAATACCTGTTAAAATATTTATATCACTTTACTGCCTTAGGGATAGAGGCAAGATTCTTACTGTAACTGTTAATAAAACAGCAGATTTAACAACAGGGTTTCACTTCCATGGAGTCTTGTAATGCTTCCTTACAATGGGTCAGAATTACTTTCTGTTTTATTTATAATCCATAGTAAAATATACTTCAAACTCATAGCACAATTAGAGTTCTAACAGCCAAAGGTTCTTGCCAGTAATTTAAATCCTAGAAACAATCTTTTTCCAGGCTTTATTGCCAAAGCTCATGAATGGACTATTCTTTGCTGGCATGGGTAACGATCCTGCTAAGGATCACAAAATTCTGACTGTAGTACTAAAGTACTCCTGACATCAACCACTGGAGCAGCAAATCACCTCAAATTTGCCAAACCCTCCAGACCTGCAAACTTTTTCAGGAATCTCCTTGGTGCCTATATACTTCTGGATGAAAAATAATAATTTGGAAATACATTGTATTTCTGCTTAGAATAGCAGTAGCTGAAAGTCAAGGATTTCATAAGTCCCTGCCATCCAATACTTTTCAGCCTTATAAACATCAGTGAATGTAAGAGAAATCAGCCTGTCTTTTTCTCCAAAAAAAAGGTCTCAAATATTGAAGCTCTGCTCTGCTTTTTTTTTATTATTATTATTATTTTGCAGAAAGATTCTATTCTTCCCTACTCCTGTCTCTTAACAAGAATCTCTTGTCAAAACCTGCATCAAGATATAAGCAGATATGAGACAACCATCTAGCCAGCCAGTCCCTAGCATGTCTTAAGGCATGGGGCTGATTCTATCCCCAGTAGAGGACTTCAGATTTGTTGAAATTCTTAAGTTTGCTATCAACCCCCTCCTCCAGCCTGGTCAACTGGCCCTGAAAGCCCTGAGGAATGTTATTTATACCTGACAACCAGTTAGACTTGCAATGAGTGACACCTGCCCTCTAAGCCCAACAGTTCTGCCAGTTTCACCCACCTCCTAACACACCAACGCAGTCCATACCTCGTCACTCCGAACTGGAAAGATACTGCGTCAGACTGTCAGAAGCCTTGCTAGTGTCAAGGTAAGCCTCTTTCTCAGCCTTCCTCTTGTCCACAGAGCTAATAATTTCAAACTAAAAAGGCATTCAGGCTGTTCTAGCCTAATTTAGCCTTGGTAAATCTATGCTGTCTGTTCTCAGTCACTTTCCTGTCCTTCATGTGCTTGGAAATTTTTTCCCAGGGACAGAGATGAGACTGACCAACCTCTAGTTCCCTGAATCATTATTTGCCTTTTCAGCATATGGCTGAAATATTTGCCTTTTTCTATCACCAGGTTTACCTTAACTCTTCAAATGGCACAGAACCACCTCAGAATGCAACTCCTTCAACCTATTTTAATTGGTTGAAGGTAGTTCCTTCAACCCTCTCCATCTGGTTCCAAGGACTTCTGTATATCCAGGTTAACTGTCATCCCTTACTGGATTCTCCTCTACTGTGTGTAATATGTCTTTCCTCCAAAATTTGCAACTACACAGAGAGATCAGGGAGGCCCAGCAGCAGACCTGGTCTAATAAAGACAGGTAAAGAAGTCACTGAGTACCTCAGCTAAGTCATTTACATGTAGAAGCCCTTTTATTTTTGTCTTCCTTACCCTTCTCCCATGTCAACTCCCATGTAGCTTTGATCTTCCTTAATTCCATCCCAATATGTCTGGGTGACTCTTCTGTGTTTCCCTTCGGTAGTTTTTTCCTACTTCCACTTCCTATATGCTTCCTTTTTTGTGTTTGACATCTATCTGGAATTCCCTGTTAAAGCAAGCTGGTGAATCAAGATAGAAAATTCAGGGGCTTTGGAGTAGTTGCCTCTGACAGTCAGGATTCTGGGTCGTGCTGTCCTTCAGAGCAGCTTCCCTAAGGAACCTGTCTACCCAGTCACTTAGCAAGCCGAAGTTTACTTCCCTCAATTCCTAGGTCTTCAGTCAACTACTTGTCTTCCTTACTTCCTTCAGGTTCTTAAACTCTTCTCTTCCTTGGCCATTTGGTCCTTATATATGAATAGCAAATCCAGCAGATCATCTCCTCCTGCCAGCCCTTCCAGCTTCTCCATTACTGGCAATGCCCCTGACAATTCAGAAATCTCCAGGACCAAATCATCCAGTCTCTGTCATATGACCTTTTCAGCAGAGGCTGAGGTAGTTGGAGTCACTCATGAGAACCAGGGACTGCAACCAGGAAACTTCTGTCACCTGTAGGAAGAAGCCTTCATCCAACTTCATGATCAGAGAGTCTGTTGCCCTTTGGATGACCTCAACTCAGATCCTATCTCATAATTTCTCTAACATGCCTATCATCCTCTCCACAAGCAAAGTACATCCCTCTTGGCTCATGTTCCCTGCCTGTCTTTCCTAACAGAGGCTATATCCATTATTTCAGTAGCATTTCCATAATGTAAGCTATCCCACAACATCTCAGTTCAGTGACTACACAAAAAAAAAATTGTGGTTTCCTTGCTGGGTTTTTTTATGCTTTGCCAGCCTGCATTTATTTGTGAAAGATACACTAGATAGGCCTGTGTCACCTTGCTTCTCAGTGGGAACATGAAAGGTCTCCTGTTGCTTGCCCTGTATAGACTTCTGCCTTATCCTTCCTTCTATTTTTCTGTGTGCTTTGGTTTCCATCCTCAAAAAAAACTGGTTTAAAGCCTTCCTAATTAAGCTAATAAACCTATTAGAAAAGATGGCCTTAGAAACATAGAATCATATAATAGTTTGGGTTGAAAAAGACATTGGGTTGGAAGACCATCTAGTCCAACCGCGCTACAATAAACAAGGACATCTTCAACTAGATCAGGTTGCTCAGAGCCCCATAAAACCTGACCTTGAACATTTCCAAGGATAGGGCATCTACCACCTCTCTGGACAACTTTTGTCAGTGTTTCACCACCCTCATTGTAAAAAAAAATAATATATTTCTTTATAGCTAGTCTAAATCTACCCTCTTCTAGTTTAAAACCATCACTTCTTGTCCTATCGCAACAGGCCCTACTAGAAAGTTTGTCCCCATCTTTCTTATAAGCCCCCTTTAGGTACTGGAAGGCTGCTATAAAGTCTCCCTGAAGCCTCATCTTCTCCAGGCTGAACATCCTCAACTCTCTCAGTCTGTCTTCACAGGAGAGGTGCTCCAGCCCTCTGATCATCTTTGTGGCCTCCTCTGGACCATTCCAACAAGTCCACGTCTTTCATTTGTTGGGAACTCCAGAACTGATTGCAACACTCCAGGTAGGGTCTAACAAGAGCCAAGTAGAGGGGGAAAATCCCCTCCCTCACCCTGCTGGCCACGCTGCTTTTGGTGCAGCCCTGCATACAGTTGGCTTTCTGGGCTGCAAGCGCACATTGATGTTCAGCTTTTCATCCACCAGTACCCCCAAGTCTCTCTCCACAGGTCTGCTCTCAATCCCTTCATCCCCAAGCCTGTATTGATACCGGGGTTGTCTTTACCCAGGTGCAGGACCTCGTACTTGGCCTTGTTGAATTTTATGAGGGTCACATGGGCCCACTTCTCAAGCTTGTCCAGGTCCCTCTGCATGGCATCCTGTTCCTCAGGCGTGTCAACCACACCACTCAGCTTGGTGTCATCTGCAAACTTGCTGAGGATGTACTTGATCCCACTGTCTTTTATTGATGAAAACTGGGCCCAGTACGGACCCCTGAGGGACCCAATTTGTCACTGATTTCTATCTGGACATTGAACTTTTGACCACTACCCTCTGGATGTGACCATCTAGCCAATTCCTCGTCCATCAAACAATCCATCCATCAAATCCACATCTCTTCAATTTAGAGAGGAGAATGTTGCAGGGGACTATTTCAAAAGCCCTACAGAAGTCCAGATAGACAACATTCATTGCTCTTCCCTTGTCCACTGATGTAGTCACTCCATCATAGAATGCCACTAAGTTGGACAAGCAAGACCTTCCCTTGGTGAAGCCAGGCTGACTTTCTCGAATCGCCTCCCTTGTTCTGCTTTGTCAGGTCAATGGAAAAATGCTGACATCTCATCCCTCCTACCACAAGATTGACTGACTCAGATATCTACCTGTACTCACTGATCATAGTGGGGAGCAAGATGATCGTCACTCTTTAGACAGGTAAATTCAGGCAAGCTGAATTCCAACTGTTACACTGCAACCTCAGCCTCTGAGGCAGACTTTCTACTAGTCATCTCAAAGCTTTTCCCAATGCTTGACATATATCTTATAAACAGGCTAGAACTTGACTCTCAGTGGACTTCCATACTTCTGGAGAAAGATGAGAAATTGAACAAACATGTTGTGACAGAGGGAAGACACAGTCACTCAATATGAGTGATCAGCAGACTTTGTTTATTGTCCCTTACAGTCACCTTTTATGCCTTGTTATAATTAGCTCATACATATTACAAAAGTTAAGCTCATTATTGGTTAGTTGCCTAAATATCAAGCCCGCCCCTAGTTTCTCTTCTGTAGTTATCTGTTCCCACCTGCAACATTCTTTTCCCACCAAAATCTTCCTGTTATTGTGTAACAAGAACAGCCAAGGATAGTGTATTTTTGCTTTACTTCAGATAAGCTGAGAGCGATGTGCATTTTTGTCCAGCCAGCTGGACTATGTCTATGAGACCTTTTTCAGCTAGCCAGTTATCCACAATTCCCCCGTTTTTATTTTGGGCGACATAGGCCTGGTTGACCATTTTCAATAACAGCATTTTAACACAGGAAAATACACAGCCAACTTATAAAATCTCAGTTCAGAAGTATAATTCCAGAAATTATTGAAAAATAAAGTTAGCTTGAAGCTTTAATTTAGATGCTCTTTCTGTTCCAGTGATATAAAAAGTTTAAAAAATTCAAAGGTAATTTTAAAGTTCTGAACATGGACTAATGCAAGCTCAAAACCCAAAAAGAAACCAAACTGATGTTTGACTAGGACTATTTGCAAATATTTTAGTGGAAAATCCCTGACCATTGACGAGCGAGGGGAAGCAAGCAGCCGACTCAATATGAGTGATAAAGCAAGCTTCGATTTATTACGGCGCGATTATGTCTAATATACAGTTCCAGTTAATTATGCCTACAAGTCATCTGCTGATTGGCTAAGCTCTAAAGGGTTACATTTTCATACGTCCTCCTACTTGCGGTTTCTGCGGATAGCTAGCTACATATTTTTTTTTCCTGTCTTGTCTACGCGAATTCCTCAAAGTTATTTACAACATTAGGCACAAGGTCAGTGTTTTTCTCAGCTTCCTTATCAGCATGCCTCAGCATAGCTGCAAGGCCTGCTTCAGCTAACTTACGCTAACTTTGTTTCACAAAGATCTTTAAGGGAGTCATGGCCATGATCACACAGCCATTCTGCAACATTTCCCCCTTTTTCTCTTTGTGCAAGCAAAACTTGTGCAGTTACACGCTCAAGTAATTTTTGAATACAAGAGAGAGCACAGCTTAAACATACGAGTGCAATGATAACAATTATTACTATAAGCAACACACTTTACAACAGCCCTTTTAAACTACCAGAAGACCGCCCTAATAATAGAGCACCATAACTTTGTCCATTAATTATCAGAGGTCCTCGGACATGAGTTGCGATTTTTTGTGGTCGGTTGTCAATTAATGTTGTATCTACTGCTGTTGCCAGGTCCAGGCCGAGGCTCCTTCGGGTGGCGGGTTGTAACACAGTGTCTGCCGATAAGAGTTGGTCATGTCTCCTGCAGGGGGTGTCGTGAAGGTGACAGGAGTCGCGATTAGGGTCGACACGCTGTGGCTCCTCGCGCTCGGTTTCCCGTTTCCTGTCTGCCGACAGACATTGGTGCTGTGGGTCCCTCGCTGACAATTTTGGCACCACACTTGACGTTGTCGACATCGGTCATGGGTATGTCCTGGCTTCCCGCATCGATAGCAGAGGAAGTCTCGGTGCGTGGTGGTCGCTGGCTTTGGGGGCGCGGTAGCCCCAGGGGGGCGCAGAGGCGCAAGCGCTGCAAAAGCCTGACTTTGGGCTTGCACTAAATCTCTCCCTACTGCTTGGATTGCTTCCGCTAGCAAGGCTTGCTGACCTACTGGCACCCAACTCATTCGCTCTAGCATTGTTTCTACAGAAGAATCTAAGGGCAGGGTTACTAAAATGCCTTTGGTGTAACTGTTACTATTCTCCAGAATACACTGGCACAATAACGGCCCTTTCATAAAGTTAGGTATATCTGGTGGGCTCACTGTGGAGGCCTGACTCATTCACTGTACTACGTAACTGACTTAATATTTTCCAATCAAAGCCTCCCAGGTTCCCTGTCTTTGGTTAGCGGCATTTATCTGATACGTTACAGGGAAAGCTTGTGGGGGGTTGACTTGCTCAGCAATATCAAATATTCCCTGAACAGCTGCTTCTTGTGCTATTTTTTGCCAATTAATGCGCGTAGAACGCACCAGTTTGTTTACTGTATTTTTTGTTCCTTTTTTTTTTTTTTTTTTTTATTTTGTATTGACTGCCCACTGCTATTTTCTTCCTCAGCAGCACTTTCGTCAGATGTGTCCCCGCCCTCTGGCCCCCCCGAGGCTACTTCGCCGGAGGGGGGGCAGAGGACACAAAGGGTCTATAGGTGGTACAGAGGGCACTGTTTGTGATAAAGGGGGTATTGGAATGTAATTTTCACATGGCATAATTTTTCCTGCATTAGGATCTGCGCTTGCAAGTCGGCTTGTTACTGCTGCAGCAAGGCGCTTTTCTGCTTGATATCTTTTTATACAATTAATAACTTCATGCCATGATTTCATCAATTTTTTTGCTGCCTTATCATCATCTATTACTAAATCCCATAAACAATCCCCATAATTACGCCATTCTTCTACTTCAAACATATGCTCAGGATCTGCAAAATATCCTTTTGCTTTACCTAATACAATTAACCCGGCCAGATCTTTTAAAGGGCCTACTCCCCGCTTTTCTAAAAAGCATTGTAAAAGTGCTAGCGCTACCTCTTTTTCCATTGTGCACTCGTTAAAGTCCTCTTTGTTGCAGCCTTTTCCCTTGGGTAGCAGCTCACGGACGGCGAACCCCTTCTTGAATTATCCTGGGCTCAAGCACGGATCGGGTATGATGCCAGCATCAGCCGATCTTCTGCTCTCTGGTCGCTGCTACCAGTGCTTCTCCGTCCTCGCTGTCCGGTGAAGAACAGGGATTGGGGGTCCCTTGTTCGGGCGCCACTTTGACGAGCGAGGGGAAGCACGCAGCCGACTCAATATGAGTGATAGAGCAAGCTTCGATTTATTACGGCGCGATTATGTCTTATATACAGTTCCAGTTAATTATGCCTACTAGTCATCTGCTGATTGGCTAAGCTCTAAAGGGTTACACTTTCATACGTCCTCCTACTTGCGGTTTCTGCGGATAGCTAGCTACATATTTTTTTTTCCTGTCTTGTCTACGCGAATTCCTCAAAGTTATTTACAACGTTAGGCACAAGGTCAGTGTTTTTCTCAGCTTCCTTATCAGCATGCCTCAGCATAGCTGCAAGGCCTGCTTCAGCTAACTTACGCTAACTTTGTTTCACAAAGATCTTTAAGGGAGTCATGGCCATGATCACACAGCCATTCTGCAACAGAAATGTTTCTTCTGACACATCACGTTATGATATTACACATCTTTTGGCATTAGTCACATCATCACTTCTCACATGGAGAAGCATGTTCAACGCAACACAATGTGAAATGTCCAAAGTAATGTATCATCTGTAAAATAAGACTTGTAGATGCTTTCTGTTCTCAGAAGCACAGCTTCTTCCTTTTGATTTAAAAAATATCTGTTTTTCTGGATGTTTTCCTCTCTGACACTCCCTTCTTAAGTGGAATACAGTTCCCCATATGTCTCCCACATTGCTCATAATTGAGCAAGGTATGATGAAAATACTCACTGCATCAACAGCAATAGGAAAGAAAATTTTGTGAAAGGGACATAAACTGAGGTTTGTTTTCTTGCTTGTTTTGTATAGCAGAAGAACTTTTTAGCTTTTGGATGAGCTTAGTATGAACAGTTCTTACATCTTCAGAGTTTAAGGAACTTTAAATACAGCTGAAGATTGGGAACATTTGGTAGCTTTCTTTTCTCCACTGAATAGAAGAGCCTAAAAATAGTATTTTCAGCCCTCTGACCTTGCATGGATGAAGTTAGAACTTATCCTGGTGATTAAGTTATGATATTTCTTGCAATGACAGAGACGGAAAGAAAGTAAATTTTAGTATATCTGCTGAGCAATGGCTGGTCCTCTACTGAAAGTTTTTGGGTTTACTTTTTTCTTTTTTAGAAGAGTAACTGAGATCCACAATCCAATCAGCATAGATAGGTAAAGTCCTGTCTAAAAATCTTTGTACTAAGACTCATCAAAAATCCAGAATGGGAGCATCTAGACAATTAAATGCCTGAAGAATGTTTGTTTTTCAAACTGATGGGAATACAATGTACAATGTGACAACTTACCTCAGTCCAAAAGACACCATTAGTCTGTCCTGTATTCCACAGGATTATTAATAATTTGTTGCTAAGTATAACACATATAAAAGTTATAAAACCCAACAGTTCCTGGTGTAATACCATTTATGTGAAGATGCAAGAGCAAATGTACCCTTTGATATTAATACAGAGTGAACACGATTTCCATATGTACATTCATATTTTAATAGGTAAAATTCAATTTATCTAGGAATGATAAATCCTTAGTTTCAAAATATAGTTAAGAAAGTGCCATCTTAGTGCAGTATATGAGAACAAGACTGTTGTTATTACTATTTTCAGAGGTATTTTTAAATGGCTATTGTAAAACAAAATACAGAAACAGCATTTGCTGTCACAGCCTCCTCGACTATAACACAGCAAAGTAGTATTTCATTAAATGTCTAAATAGGAGAAAATTATGCTGAATTTAAGAAGGCAGGAAAGAGAAAAATATCAAAGAGAAAGAAAGGTGTATGGCTTGAAGAAAAACCCATACAATTCTAAAAAGTGATGAGAATGTGTTCCCATTTTGCACCAGCTTTATTCTGGGCTTACTCCAGTTTTATGGTGATATGCATAAGCATCATACCCAAGAGCTTGATTTTAAAGTGAGCTACTTAAAACAGCCCCATCCATGCATCTTTGTGCCCCAAGGCTTGTAGGTGGCTGTGTGTGTATAAGTGGACCTAAGAGGCGCAGAGATTTCAGAAAACATGTTTCTGTATTGCAAAGGGCAATTAATTCTTACTGAGTAGAGACTATTTCACTTAGCCTGATAATATTGTGTTCCTTGGTTGCTAGGAAAAGGGAAGAACAAAACTACCATAAACAAGCAAGCAAGCACCCAGCTTGGTAACTCAAGATACCGTCTCACTTTGTGAAATTACACTGAAATCCTCTTCTGCCATAAAGAAAAAAACTATGTCTTTTCCAATTCATGTAATAATATTGCTATTTTTTTTTCCTTTTTTATGAGGAGCTGGCTCTTAAAAAATGTAGTGACATAGAATATCACTCATCTCAGGCAGCTACAGAGCTTAATCATGTGGAATAGACCCAAATCATATGAAACAAATCCAGTTTATTCACCTAAACCAACAAGCAGTTCTGGAACGTCTTGAGGAAAAAAAAGATACATAGTCACAACAAAAAAAAATCCTTGAACAATTATCTGTGTTATACAATCTGTATAGCTTTTTAGCCTATCCTCTGAACTGGACCACTAGGTGTGTTGCATTTTTCTTCCTCTTTACTTCTACCTTTAGGAGAGCTACTCAAAAGCTTCATGCCCCAGCTCACACCCAGGCACTTCTAGCTGCCCTGATACTCACAACCACCTTTTGCTTACTGTGAAATAAGTTTCCTACACACAGAGTTGTGAGTTCAAAAAACGCCATAGGGTATCTTTTTTTTTTTCTTTTTTTTTCTTTCTTTCCCTAGAAGCACTCATGCAGTGTTTATACATGGACCTAATAACAAAAAGTGCAATTTCTAGAAAGTGTTTGTCAAATCTAGAGTGGCTCTGCAAAGCTTTGCCTTAGGCATATTGATTGCCTCAGATTTGATTTGCAACATTTTCTCAGCTGCAGAACAATCTTTCAATTGCAAGACCATCAAAAGTCATTCTTGATTATTTATTTTTTTTTAAGTACAAGCCAGGATCACAGTTTTCTTTGCTAAGGTCATCATATTCTGTTGGTCCCTGACATGCTAGCCGGTCTTTTAGGCAATCCACTAAGATCACTCCAATGACTCAGCGCTGTCTATATGGAATGTTTTTAACAGGCCAGTTCAACCATGCCATCTAACTTCCACCAAATAATGTGTCTGGGCTGCTCTCAGCTGTACTCCTGCTCCTACATCTTGGTCAAACATTTAACAGCCAAGGGTCACAGCTCTCAGGACTGGTGGTTGCACAGTCATTCAGCAGGGAATAGGACCGTTCAGCACTAACAGGAGAGCCCCAATTTTTGGCTCTCCACATGACTGGCCAACTATATAAAGTAATTCCTGGGAATTATTTAAGAGCTGAAAGTGCAAAGGAGGAAGCTTGGTTACTGCAGTCAGAAGAGGAAATATGTCTTGGGGAGGAAGGAATACTGGATAATGAAAGAGAAGGGGTGATTTGGAGGTGTGCCAGATAGTATGGAGAGTAATAAGAAGGTTGCAGAGCAATATTGATGTCAAGAGAACTTTAAGAGAGAGGAGGGTATTAAACAGGATTCTTTTGACTAATTCTCACCATTCTTCCACTGAAGTTATAAGAGCCCTACAACAATGTATGGGTGAGGCATTAATGCATGCATAAACAAGTCACTTCAGCTCCTTTGCTGTTGCTGTATTGGTTACAGTAGGTTGCCTTCTCTCTGAGGATATCTCTGCCTTACCCAACTGCAAAGGCACCTAAAAACTCAGTGAAAGGCAGGAGCTGGTACCTTGCAAAGGTGCAATAGGCTGTGATTTTTAGATAAGATAGTGGCTTCTTCAACAGCACACTGTGGAGTGCAGCCCTACTCCAAGGACTGGGTGCGCATCTCTGTATCCCTGTGAACTCTGACTCTCCCCATCCTTTTTTTTCCTGAATCCATCAGTTTTCTGGTTCACAAACCACTGCATGTTGTGTCCTTAACAGGAGATTGCCTGGATGATTAGGGAACCAGAAGTTTCCCACAGGTGCCCTGCACTTTTCATCAAAAGAAATGCTGATCAAGTCTTTAATGGAAGCCACTCTGCATGGAAGGAAAATACTTGCACATGGAAGGAAAATACAGAGCAATACTCTAGTGCAGGGGTCCTCAAACTACGGCCTGCGGGCCCGAGACGGCCCCCCAGGGTCCTCAATCCAGCCCCCGGTATTTACAGAACACCCCTGCCCCCCGCCCCCGCCGGGGGTTGAGGGGGGAAACCAAGCAGCCACAAATGAATTCCTGCCACGTCATCCATGTGCCAGCCCCCTGTTTAAAAAGTTTGAGGACCCCTGCTCTAGTGCTTCAGATTTTCCTGGCTTTTGATGAGTGAGAAGAGAAAGCAAGCTGAAATCATCAGTGACTCACCCCTTTATGTGATACACTCACCCCGACAGAGACACCATACAGCAGCCAGTTAACCCTCCCAATGAGATTTATGTGGCATAACAGCTGACTGCAAGGGTTCCAGTTCCAAAAACAGCTTCCAGTTCTGCAAGGGGTTTTGCCTCAAGGCTTGTTTCCACCAAACAATCACAAAACCAGTAATCAACAAGAAACTGGCCAATTATTTCTAAGTTTCGCAGTAGAAAAGAAAAATAAAAAGAGAAATAAAAATCAACATGAAACTGATCTTTCTGGTTCTCTATAACTTATTTTACCCCCCTGGATATTCCTACCAGCTGGGCAGTGAGCTCTGTTAACCATCTTTAAGTTTTTAGTCTCACTCTGAGGGATGGCTATTTCAAACCAAGAAATGCCACAAGATGGATTTGCACCATGCAGCAGTTTCCAATATAATTGCTGCTGCTGAGCAGATCACATACTTTTTTGCTCACCAACAGTTTTTAGTTATGTTTACTTAGCTAGTTTCATGGAGAAGCTAAAAAAGTTAATCTGTACTCCTTCAAAGAAAATTACACAAATCTTCTCACTGTGATATTACAATTTAATATACATACAAAGCACAACAGGACACTCAAAAAATCAAATATTCCTCATGTTCCAGAAAACATCTACCAATCCATTCTGGTCTTTAAGATATTTATCCAGTACTGACAAATGAAGGATGCAGAACTTGTAATTCCAACCTCCTGAAAATCTTGATATTTAAATATATTTTTCCCCCATTAGGTGTTAATCATGAGAGCGCATTTATGACGTCTTCCAAGTTCTTCTCCACAAACTGAAAGATTATAAATTGTTCTTGAAATAATAATACAAAAAAAGGATGTTATTGTGATCCACAAGAAAACTTTTATCTGCAAGCTGTGGAATTTCAGGAAGGAAATACCAAGTAGCACAAATTGTTATAGTTTTTTAATCATTTCCTAAGATTTATGCATTAGAGATGTTGATGCATGTGTTAAACCAGAAGGCAGATATACCTATTTCTCATCATTTTTTGACCCTTTCTGGGCTGAACTGGTGCATAATAAGCAAAGAAATATAAAAAAAAAAAAAAAAAACCCAAACCAAAAGCAACAAAGCAAAACCTCAAAAAACAAAAAAAACAACCAAAAAACTTCAATTTAAATCCTTCACTGTTAATAGATTTCTCCTCTCTGACTTTGGTAGGCTTTGAGTTGGGTCTTGGGAGACAACTGTAATTTAACAAAGCACTACAATGTATCAAAATAATGTACAAAACGTATCAAAAAAAATATTAGCTCTTATTCTGGACATGCAAGTAATTTTGTGATCTAGTCAGGAAGGGGCGGGTATCCCTCTTTTTTTTTTTTTTTTTTTTTTTTTCAAAAAGGTAAAGACCTTTTTGCAGGATTAATCTTCCTTAGCGTATCAGATTTGACATTTCCCATTAATTTGTTTTGCATTTGCATGTTTTGAAAATCAAACTAATCTTAAATTTCAGTAGCACATTGTGTTGCACAATTTATATCAAAATCTTTCAGTTTGGTGAAGATAATTATGATATCAGTGCATAAGAGTGTTATAATTTTGCAGTTTAAGGGCTCCTTTGAAACTTCAGTGCCAATACTTTGATGGGGATTTGTGTAGTATAGCTGCCAAGCAAAGGAGATACAGGTAGTGTAGACATGAAGTACAAATTCTAACTGATTTGCCATATATTTTAGCAAGCCATTAAAAAATTGTGACAAATACATGAAGAGACAAAATGTATTGTTCAACAACTTTTGCAATTTATACTAACACTGAGGTTTAGAAAATCAGAGTTCCACGTTTAAATCCTATCAGGCAATGAAGAGATTTTTTTAAAATTATTATTATTTTGAAATAACTTTAAAAAATAATAATTTACTCTCTGAAGCTAGGGAAAAGGGCAACTGAGATCTTTTGCAAGAATGACCATCCTGCCCATTTTCCCCCTGTTTCCAGAAATAAGATTCAAAGGTAATGGATCAGTTTCCTACATTTGGAGGAGAGTTCCATTGAGGATATGCAACATTACAATTCAAAGCAATCCACCCCTCAGAGAAGGTAAGATTTAAGGTGCAGTCTTATCCCGGTTGTTTCCTTAGTAAATAGCTGCAGTAGCCTACATTCAGCATTCATTATTGTGTGTTCCATCTACTCTGATTCACAGAACTTTCCTCATGTAGTGCCTAAAGAACTGAAATAAGACTTCAGGTCTGTAATTCAACTCAAAAAATATTATCTAGTTGCACATGAAAACTTTTCTATGGTTCAAGTAGAAATGGAAAACAGAGCTTTCTGATCTTTTGTGGGCCGTGAAAATCACATTCTTTTTTTCTTCCAGCAAGACCTTAGCCCCTTCCTTTGCCCTGGAATTTCATGCTTTCGCTTCCCAAGGGTGATGAAATTTAGAAGCAATAATTCTTCAGAAGCACATATGTGAATCGTTAGTATTCAAATTTACCAGCAGTATCAGAACTAAGGGTCCAGTGGATCTTTATCATTTTTTACTATTCTGAAAAATCTCTCTGAGCCATATGAACAGATGTGGAGAAGTTTTAGCATGAGAGTCCCAAGTACCTGAACAACTATAAATCCGTGTGTCAAAATGAGTTGAAATATGGATATCATCTTGAAATGGGGAAAGCTCTTATCATTGTCTCAGCTCTTCGAGAATCTGTTACAATAATTCCCATGGACCTCAGAGATGCCTACCTGTTTAAAGAAGAGCTGATAAATTGAAGGCTTCCCAGCTGCTAAGCTCAGCCACAAAGTCACTGATGACTTCAACAGATGGTCCTGCTTTTAGGCCATTGAGGACTTTATGAGCCATTTATCCTCCTTCAGGCAACTCATAATCTGAAATAAAAAACAGAATGATGTGCTAATGTGTTTTGTAACCAAATGCTCTGGGACATGTCTTTCCTGAGTGGCATCCAAATAGGCTCAACTTGAACACAATTGCTATAGACAAAAAATCAGCAGAGTTAAATAAAAAAATAAAAAAATTAATTTAAAAAAATATCCGTGAAAAAAATTGAACAGTATCGCAGATAACAGTGAAAGAAATCATGATCTCATCTGAAATAAAGCTAGGTTTAGACAGTTTCTATAAAAGGGACTTTAGAGAGGTTGTGAGGGAGCCAGATCTTTTTCCACTCTCTTTTTATTTAATTTCATAGCCACAGGACTTTTCAATAAACATCTTCTTACTTCAAAAGCAGTCCCTGGGTTTGAGCGTAACTGCAGTTGTTCTTGCCTAGAGTCAAGTGATCAGACTTGATCATGACAAAATCTTCCCATGCAGTTTTTCATAGCACGTTTTTTCTGCTGACATAAGAGAAAGTTAATGAGACAAAGAACAAACTCTTAAATAGCCTGTACTGTAATAAATGTTCCTTTGTGAAGGATTTGCTTTCTTTCTGAAAAAATCATTTAAACACACTTTATCTTTAGTCCAATAATATTTGAATATATATGTGTCACATGAATATAGTATATGTTCTAGAAAAATCTGTTGGAACACATCTAGTCTCAGTTCTACCAAAGAGTTCCGTGGGGTTCCCCAGACAGGACATTTCAACCAATTACTTGGGTTTCCAAAACATGTCTGAAAATGTTTGCTCTCAAAGCCTGTATCTCTTCTTCTCCTAAACATCTACTTCCTTAGAATCATAGAATCATTAAGGTTGGAAAAGATCTTTAAGATCATTGAGTCCATCATAAACCCAGCACTGTCAAGTCCACAGCAAAACTGTGTCCCTGAGCACCACATCTACATGTTTTTAATATACCTCCAGGGATATGGTGATTCCACCACCTCCCTGGGCAGCCTGGTCCAATTCTTGGCAACACTTTCAATAAAGACATTTTTCCTAATATCCAATCTAAACCTCCCCTGGTGCAACTTGAGGCTGTTTCCTCTTGTCCTGTCGCTTGTTATCTGGGAGAAGAGACCAACCCCTCCTGCCTACAACCTCTGTTCAGGTAGTTGTAGAGAATGAGATCTCCCCTCAGCCTCCTTTTCTCCAGTTCCCTCAGATGCTCTTCGTGAGACTTGTGCTCCAGACTCTTCACCTTCTGGCAATTTATTGAACTAGCTGACTGTGTGGTCTGATTTAGCATGACTCTTCCCAATTAAGTTCAGGAATCAACCCAGGTAGCAACATATCTGCCCAGCCAGGCAAGACACCAGATCCGATGCTGTAGGGGGCTGGTTGCAGTGGGCAGAAGTTAACTACCCCATTCAGAGTCTGACACCCACATGCCTGCTTTAGAGGGAATTACTTTCCATCAATTTTGGGGGGGTTTAGAATAATTCCTGTACCTTGATGAAATCAGAATTTAGGAGTTCAGGCTGATCACGGTCATTCCAGAAGAGGCTGTGCAAGATACCAGTTTTAGATGCTTTTAATCTCAAGGGAGGGGAAAATGACAAGTATGAAGCACAATTGGGGTAATATAGCATGAAGATTATAGGAGAACATGTTTGTTTTCAGCTCAGATAGCAGATACCAATTCAGATAATGTGTATTTCATTTAAATTTATTGCACAGAATAAAAGTGATATGAACACTATATACCATATCATAATTCTCTAATTCACTCACTACTATAGGCCAGTTTTAGCACTTAGCACAAAAGTACAAGGGAAAAAAAAGATAGGAAATTGGTATTATAGGCCTAAATGGCCTACTGTATATATTTTAGTTACATTGACTTTGTTCCTGTCTTGTATCAATTTTATGGACCATATTTCACAAAAGATTCATATCAAGCATTTTCTGCTTTATATAGGTAGTATATATTGTAGATTTAGGCAAAGGGCAAATTCAGTTACGTGCCTGTGGATGAATGCTATTTTGCAGTGCATGTATAAATAACGAAGATATCAGCAAGAGGATTCTAGGACAGGCATTATTTTTGCATCAGGTTTTGATCGCAATAATTGATGCTGGCTGACAGTATAATCTTTTTGCAGATATTTCTTAGCTCCAGGTATCATAAGTCTTATATTTCCACGTTGCAAATTACCATTGAGAGGGCAAAAAATGCCAAGTGAGCACAAGTTCCAGCCTGATAACTTTCATAGCAATTCTGAGTGATACTCATCTACATACAGATTGCAAGTGTTCTTTCATTGAGTTTTAAAATCAGAGAAGTATATAGCGTTGACACCTTCCCACTGAGAGCAGATTGACCCATGAGAACAGTCTGTTAATTTCAGAATAAAGCAAAGATCATCAGATGCATGCATGCTGCGCATGTATGGACACTGGAGATAAGTCCATACTTTGTGCTCCTTTCCCTGAGGATTCTGCACACACCCAGATATAACCAAGAATAAAATACTTGGATACCTGGGGTCAACACTGTTCTGAAGTCTGGAGATGTATCACCTGTCAATTTACATTTAGACTTACCCTCTAACTTTACAAGATCAATTATTCAATTTTATAAAGTAGAAACTCCAAGGCCATATTGTTGCTTTTCTTATTCTGGTTTTTAAAGACTGCAATGACAAACTTCCATATAATTTGATTTTACTCTCCATTCTGAACCAAGTACTCTAAAAAAGCTGTTTGGGTTTTGGGTTGGGTTTTGTTTGTTTGTTTGTTTGTTGGTTGGTTTTTTTCACTTTATGGTTTGTTTCTGTTTGTTTGTTAGGTGTGTTTTTTTTTACTTTGGTGTGAATTGAACTATTTTCTTAGCCTGCAGCATCTTCAGACAATATCACTTTTCTGCACAAAGACCATAATCTTAGAATCATAGAATCATTTAGGTTGGAAAAGACCTTTAAGATCATTGAGTTCGACTGTAAACTTTACACTGCCAAATGCAACACTAAACCATATCGCTAAGTGCCATATCTATGTCTTTTTCTAATTCTTATGAATTATTATTAGGATAGAAAGAAGTAAGACAATCTTGTATCATGTACTTAGGTGTGGATAACTGGCTAGCTGAAAAAGGTCACATAGACATAGTCCAGCTGGCTGGACAAAAATGCACATCGCTCTCAGCTTATCTGAAGTAAAGCAAAAATACACTATCCCTGGCTGTTCTTGTTACACAATAACAGGAAGACTGCAGTGGGAAAAGAATGTTGCAGGTGGGAACAGATAACTACAGAAGAGAAACTAGGGGCGGGCTTGATATTTAGGCAACTCACCAATAATGAGCTTAACTTTTGTAATATGTATGAGCTAATTATAACAAGGCATAAAAGGTGACTGTAAGGGACAATAAAAGTCTGCTGA
This sequence comes from Falco rusticolus, assembly GCF_015220075.1. Lineage (NCBI taxonomy): Eukaryota > Metazoa > Chordata > Aves > Falconiformes > Falconidae > Falco > Falco rusticolus. Next base: position 15,193,525 of record NC_051209.1, on the reverse strand, counting down.
TCACTCATATTGAGTGACTGTGTCTTCCCTCCGTCGTGACAAATGGCGCCCGAACAGGGACCCTAGAAAGGGCTGAACCTGCGAGCCACGAGTCGATGGAGGTTCGGGTACCGGTCCTGAAAGCAGCGCAGGAGGCAGAAGGGCACAGTCCCCATGCCCGGGAGCACCTACAGAGGGTCCCGCCGGCCACGCGTCGCCGAAGTCTCGCAAAGGCTGCAACAGCGCTGACGACGGTATGGAGAGACAAGCGACGTATGATTTGCTCAAATGCTTTTTAGAAAAGCGGAGCATTCGGGGCATAGACTGTAAAAAGGAATTACCCGGGTTATTAGCATATGGGGTAGCGAGGGGTCATTTTGGGAATCCGGATACGGTTTTCGAGCATGCAGAGTGGCATAATTATGGGGACACAGTGTTTGCCGAAGTAATAGCCGACAATAAAACCCACCAAAAAATGATGAAACCATGGCAAGCTGTCGCTAATGCCCTTTTGCAACATCGAGCCGAACAGAGAGCGGCTGCTGCTGCCTCTGAGCGACTGGGAGTTGCAAGCGGGACTGCAATAGCCACACGGCAGGGGGAATCGGCTTCCCCCCCCCGATTGCCCGTTGCCTCCCTCGGTGCGTACGCTGACGGTTCAACAGGGGACTGCGGGAAGGTGGGACCAGTCGCCCTTCCCGTCGCCGCCCTCTTTGAATCCCTCAGCCCCTCCATCGGGGAATGATGACGTAAGCGAGGAAATAGAGCGTAAAAACCCCGTAGAGAGTAGGGAATGTACGAATCCTTTTGCAGAATGTCTTCAGGTTGCCCAAAATAGGCAAAAGGTCTGGAAGCAGATGGCAGAAAGCGCTATGCTTGAGGGTGAATGCGATTTTGCCGCGGGAATCGTGCATGAGGCTTTCCCAGTCACATATTCACAGCCAGATGCGCAGGGGAATATCACGGTTTCTATCACTAACTTAGATTGGAAGTTATTAACTCAGCTACGGGCTACGGTGAGTGAGTCAGGTTTGAAAGGGGAATCCACCAGGAAAATGTTAGATTATATTTGGGGAACTAATATCTTACTCCCGAGTGACATCCGCAGTATAATGAAGTTAATCTTGAGCCAACATCAGCAGCTTCTGTTTAACGCTCATTGGCAGGCTGCTTGTCAGGAATCAATAGCAGTGGTTAGACAGCCAGGGGACCCTCTGCATGGGGTTACTCTACAGGAGCTGATGGGTTTAGGACCCTATTTTTGAACTGAAGCTCAGGCACTGATGGGACCGGATAAGGCAAAGGAAGCGATGAGGCTAGCTAGACTAGCGCTTGACCGTATAAAGGAACCTGGGGGAATCCCTTCATATATGGGAATCAAGCAGGGAAGAGAGAAGCCATTTGGGTTATTTATCGATCGGGTAGCAAACGCCATACAGGCGGCTGGGGTGCAAGACTATCTCAAAGGCTCCATTTTAAAGCAGTGTGCCATACAGAATTGTAACCCAGCCACACGTAACATCCTAGCTACGCTACCAGGGACATGGACCATAGAAGAAGCTTTGGAAAGAATGGCACAAGTGCCGGTCGGGCCCCAGGCTATGTTAGTCGAGGCAATAAAAGAACTAGTGAGTGCTTTAAAAGAGCAGGCGCAGGCTACCCAAAGTCAGGTCTTGGCAGCCCTCGCTCCTTTGCAAGCCTTTGCTGGGCGATCAAATGCCCGCGGCCCATCTTGTCTACGGTGCTTCCATTGCGGTGTCACCGGACACGTGAGACGGGACTGCAATGTCAACTCTGTATGGTGTCAAAACTGCCACTCAGACACTCACAACAAAGCTGCTTGTCGTCGATCGGGAAACGGGCGACCCAGTGGGAAGAGCCGCCCCGCGCCGACACAAAAAGCAGCTGCTTGCCCAGCAGCACAAAATCCTTTCCTCTCCAACCCGCAACCAGCGGAAGCCTCGGCTTGGACCTGGCAACAACAGTAGATTGTACCCTATTGGACTCAAAGCCTACAAAACTTGCTACTGGCATACAAGGACCAATTTGTATAGGCGGACAAGCTGTTGGAGCATTACTCATAGGGCGTTCATCAGCCACCATGTTGGGACTCAATGTTTTGGTGGGACTGATTGATAAGGACTTTCATGGAGAAATTCATATTATGGCTCAGACGCTGTTTCCCCCACTCTTTATACCTAAAGGGACCAAGATAGCCCAGTTGATTCCACTACCGCATCTTGCGGGCACCCTCTAACCATTGCAAGAACAACCTCGAGGACAAGGTAACTTTGGGTCTACGGGACAAATGGCTTTATTGACTATTGGCTTGCGTCAACGACCACGGCGATCGGTCACAGTGCAGTATGGAGACCAGACACTCTCGATTACTGTGCTGTTGGATACTGGCGCTGATGTCTCTATAATCAGTGCACAGAAATGGCCGGCGCGTTGGCCAACCTGTACGACCAATGCCACAGTTGCAGGAGTAGGAGGATTGACCCTCGCTCGCAAATCCCCCCTTCTACGATGGACTATAGCTGACAAAGTTATAAATTGTTGTGTCTCGATTATTCCACTGCCTGAGGGGGTGCATGCTTTGGTAGGCCGTGATATCTTGGCCCAAATGGGGATGGTCCTCACTTCAGACCTCCCTTTCTAGGAGCGGCCATCGCTTGGACTTTCCCGATCCCACTCCGATGGAAGACAGAGGAACCAGTGTGGATAGAGCAGTGGCCGTTAAAAAGGGAAAGTCTAGAACAGGCGCATGAACTGGTTAAAGAGCAGTATCAACAAGGTCATTTGCGTCTGTCAACAAGCCCCTGGAATGCCCCCATCTTTGTTATCAAGAAAAAGTCTGGAAAATATCGATTGCTTCACAATCTGTGAGCGGTAAACAAACAGATGTATGATATGGGGGCCTTACAACCCGGTTTACCCAACCCAGCTATGATACCGGAAGGGTGGCATTTACTCATTGTAGATTTGCAAGACTGCTTTTTCACAATTGCTTTACATGAAGATGATAAGCGCAGATTTGCCTTTACCTTACCCGTGATCAACCGGGAGGGACCGGATCAACGCTTTGAATGGACAGTCCTCCCGCAAGGAATGAGAAATTCGCCCACCTTGTGTCAACTCTGTGTTGCTGCCACACTACAACCTTTGTGACAACGCTGGGCTAAGACTTTAATCTACCATTATATGGATGACATCTTGTTAGCACAGCCGACACCCTTCTCTTTACAACAAAACCAGGTTTTAACAGAACAACTCAAGCATAGAGGCTTGGTAGTAGCACCCGAAAAGGTGCAAGAATCAAGCCCCTGGAAGTATCTGGGGTGGCGCATTACTGATACAACAATTCAGCCTCAAAAGTTGTCACTCCACCTGGATATCCAAACCCTTCACGACGCCCAACGACTGCTCGGTGATCTGCAATGGCTCCGACCTGTAGTGGGCATCCCCAATGAACTATTAAATCAACTACGCCCCCTGTTGAGAGGGACAGATCCCTCAACCCCAGTAAAGCTTACTGAACAGCAAGAACAAACGTTACAACAAATAGCTTCAATGGTGACTACGCGCTCCACGCATCGGCGTGTTGTAGGGTTACCCATCGATTTGACTATCTTATGTGGCACTCAGTACCTCATGGGTGCTCTAACACAGCAATAAATAAAAACGGGGGAGAAAGGGGAGTACACCACCATCATATTGGAATGGATAGCTCCCCCGCTGCAACCACGACGCACAATACAAGACAAAATTTCTACGCTGTCGGCGCTGATCAAGAAAGGTTGCTGTCGTATCTTACAGGTGGATGGCACTCCTCCTGGCACGATATGGGTGCCGATGAGACAGATCGACTTGGAGTGGTACTTGCAGAACTCCAAGGAACTGCAGGCTGCATTACTCCACGATGGAGCAGCGATAATAGTGAAACCACTCCCATCGCCCATCCTGTCGTGGATGGAGAACATGGGCTGGATTGTTAAGCCGAAGCCATCCAGCCAGCCTATCCCGCACGCTCTCACGGCCTTTACTGATGCGGGTCGACGCTCTAGGACCTCTGCCATAACGTGGAAAGATGAGCAAGGGTGGCAACACCAAATTCTACAAGCGCAGCCAAAGGATTCCCTACAGACGCTAGAACTCTTTGCAGTGGTCTGGACATTTATTAGATGGAGAGATGTCCCACTGAACGTAGTCACAGATTCTCTCTATGTTGCCGGCATAGTCAGCCGGATTGAAGATGCAAGCGTGTGTGATTTAAAGAATCAGCGCTTGACAGAACTGCTTGTGAGCTTGCAGCTTGCAAACACACAGAGATCGGAATCATATGCGGTGATCCATATCCGAAGCCACCAGTGGGAAGAAGGCCTCAGAGAGGGCAATGCTCGAGCTGATCATCTCGTCGCAATCGCTACTGAACCCCCATTAGCACCACATTGTCGAGCCCGAGAAGCCCATTTGATCTTCCATCAAAACGCGAAGGGGCTGGCACGAGCCTACAAACTCTCTATGGAGGAGGCTCGGGCCATTGTGAAGGCTTGCCCTATATGTAGTCACCATAACTCAGGCTTAGGGCTCGGTTGCGGGGTCAACCCGCGACGACTAAAGTCTAATGATGTTTGGCAGATGGATGTTACTCATGTTCCTGCATTCGGTCGATTGAAATATGTGCATGTTACTATAGACACCTATAGCCATATGTTATGGGCCACACCACAGCCCGGGGAAAAGGTCCGGGACGTGCGCTGGCAATTTAACTAGTTGCTTTGCTGTTTTAGGGGTGCCTATTACTATTCAAACTGATAACGGTCCTGCATATGGTAGCGGATTACTTAAACACTTTATGCAAATGTGGAATATTAAACATGTTACTGCAATCCCTCATTCTTCAACTGGACAAGCAATCGTAGAGTGGGCTAACGGGACGCTAAAACGTTATATAGAAAAGTTCAAAGAGATTCAGGATGTAAGAGAAAGGGTAGAGAAGGCTCTTTTTGTGCTTAATCTTTTGTGTGTGTTTGGGGACAGTAATGAGCCGCCTATAATAAGGCACCACGCTGGCTCAGAACCCCCCAGGCCACCACACATGAAAGTACTGTATAAGGATGCAAAAACAGGACAATGGGTAGGTCCTGGGGAGGTGATTTATGTGGGGCGTGGTTATGTCTGTATTTCTACTGATTCAGGCACTATTTGGGTTCCCAGCCGTTGGGTAAAACCTGCTGTAGAGCACGCTGGAGGAGCTCGACGCGAGAACGCTGCTTCGCCTGCACCTTGCGATAGACCCTGTTCTGGAACCTATTCGACATCTGTTCCGATCCCACATACAGGGGACCACGCGTGAAAACTCTAACTTTTGACAGCAAAGATACAATCTCATAACCCAAGGCCAATTGGTCACTCCAGCTGCCTTAAATGTGGTAACTGTAACTGTGGGGCATGGGTATTGTTATGGTGTGCAGGGTGTTACCGTGAACTTTGGATTTATCAAACGTAACTGCGAGGGTTGTAATGTGGGAATTGTGAATTTGTTTAGCAAAAGCAAACACTTATTAGAGCTTCACGCGATTAGGAAGAAAGTGACCAAAATCCTTATTCAGCAACAATCCCAAATCATCAATAAGAGGTGTAGTTGCTGGCCCACGGGCATGTATGTGAAGACTTTGACGGGATGTGTTGCATGGATCTAGAGGATCATTCAAAATCTATACATAAGGAGATACAAGACCTTATCAGCCACACCCAGCGTGTACAGAAAGATATCAGGGTGGGGTTTTTTTGGCTTAGACGCTTTGGGAAATTGGTTGGGACTAGGAGGCTGGCTTAAAGGCATTTTGCCAACGGGATTATTATTTTTGATCATTATTGTAATAGTTTTAGTAGTGCTTAGCTGTGTATTTTCCTGTGTTAAAACACTGTTATTGAAAATGGTCAACCAAGCCTATGTCGCCCAAAATAAAAACGGGGGAATTGTGGATAACTGGCTAGCTGAAAAAGGTCACATAGACATAGTCCAGCTGGCTGGACAAAAATGCACATCGCTCTCAGCTTATCTGAAGTAAAGCAAAAATACACTATCCCTGGCTGTTCTTGTTACACAATAACAGGAAGATTTTGGTGGGAAAAGAATGTCGCAGGTGGGAACAGATAACTACAGAAGAGAAACTAGGGGCGGGCTTGGTATTTAGGCAACTAACCAATAATGAGCTTAACTTTTGTAATATGTATGAGCTAATTATAACAAGGCATAAAAGGTGACTGTAAGGGACAATAAACAAAGTCTGCTGATCACTCATATTGAGTGACTGTGTCTTCCCTCCATCGCGACACTTAGGCACTTTCCTGAGCTCTGCATGGCCTAGGTCCAACTCCTTGTTCCCTGGGAAATTTCTAGGAAAGTTTTAAGTATTTCCAGAGCATAGCATCATACAAAGCACAAGTAGGAAAGTGATGCCTAAGTACCCAGTGATCTAAAAAATAGGATATTTACCTGAAAGTGAGGCAGGAAGATCAAGAACTTGAACCAGCATTCTTCATAAATGCTTCAACCATCCAACTAATGTAGCAAACATTAAAAAAAAAGACTAATTTCCCTGCTTCAATTTAGGTTTAAACTCTCCATCTATGAAAACTGTTTCCTTTCCAGAAACTATACTGGTTTTCTAAACAGGAAAATAAAAAAAACACAGTAAAATTTCCATCCATAGAATACATTTTCTGAGCTTCATATAATTTTGCCAACAATTATTTTCCACTCAGAAAACTGCCTCTAGTAGAATGCCCTGTGAAGCTTGCCCCCACAGGCAAGGAATGCAACCCCTTGGGACAGACACAGCTCCAGCAATCAGGTGTACAATGTGACAAGATTCTTCTATCCAGCATGAATGTGAATACTAAAAAATACCAATTAAAATATTTGCTCACAATGAAACTAGTGGGCAAGATTCTGCCTCTCCATAAAGCATATTCTTATATCATTATTCAAGAGACGGTCATTTTGTCACTTCAAGCTGCCTTACTCTGAGCTTAGGCACAAGTTTGCTTTTACCTTAAATGCTTTTTTGTAGTTTTTATCGGAGATGGATGAACTTTCATTTGCAAAATCTCAGAGCTGCTCCAGCTTTGTGGACCAGGATTTTCCACTCAGTATTGAAGGATCATTTGTATCTTGATCTCTGGCTTTGTAATGTTGGCTTTAGGGAGACAAGGAGAAAACAGAAATTTGATGTTGAATATGTATTTTTTGTTTGTTTGTTTGTGTGTGTGTGTTTGTGTGTATCTATGCATTAACCATGAGGTAACAGGTTCATCCAAATTAGGAATAAAGTAATAAATATAAGCCAACAAGGACAGGCTTAGGAAAGATTCGGGATAGGTACAATTTGAGCCATTTGAATGAAGTGTTGAGATACCACAGCTTAATATAAATGCCTCTTGAGGTACCTCCCAGGGCCCTAAGGGCACTAAAAGAACTTAATGGCCCTAACCAGCCTCACCTCAGCCCCTGACACACATGGGTTCTTGGCTGACCCTAGCTGCCATCTGCATGCTTGCCTTGCTCAGTACTGCAGGCATTGCCCTGCTGACACACCACCGTGCTCAGGTCCCCATGCCCAAGGGTGCAGCTGGCTCCTGGGGTTTCCTGACAGTACCTATGGACTAGACTGAGAGCCACAGTGTTTCATGTAGTAAAGATTTAGATCAGAGCTAAAATAACACCTGATGGTGCCCAACTTTCTCCTTTTATCAGAAGACAAGACAAAGGAGCTGGTCTTTTAACACAGATATGTTGGACACCAAGAATCCAGGCCCAATTCTTGAGCCTTTAGTTTCTATCCTACAAAAGCGTTTGAACACATGAAGAACATACCGGTTAGTGTTAGGCCCACAGCCAAATAATTAGCCAGTGACTAGGGCTTGGCCTGAGGTTTAGTCAACTTAACAGGAAAACTACTGAACATGACATAAGAAATTGCTGAACACAACGAACAGGAATGTAAGAAGCTGAGAAAATGTGCAGATAGTACCATGAGGGAGGGCTGGATATCACAAGTGGTTAAGAGGGAGTTACAGTTGGAAATGGCTAAATTTCACAGACAATTGAAGGGAAGCCCAGGAGACTTTTGCGGGAGTCAAGTTTTGCAGTGCCAGCCGTGTCCAGGGAAAGGTATTAGTAAAAGCATGTGAGGATGAGGATGCCTAGGTAAATGTATCAGAGATTCCAAACTTGGCTACAGATGTAGCAAAACTGCACTACTGAAAATGGGGACAGATGGAGTAACAGGGGTAGGTTGTCGGTTTGGGTGAAGATTTAGTCAAAGAAAAGGACACAGCAAGGTAGAAAAAATGAGGGCTGACAAACAGAAAGGAGATTATAAGTAAAGCAGGTACTTATGCACTTATTCACAAAGCCTGGAGCTGAGTGTTCCGGCCCAGGACAGCCCAAGCTGGGAGGATTTGGTGTTACACCCAGAGCGAGGTGAAGATGCAAAGGAGGCCAAACGCCGCCAGTCGGGAAAGTTTCGTGGCACAGAGGGTTGGTAAGAGCAGAGCGGCAGGACAGGGGAGGGAGGATGGAGCAGAAGGAGCCCCGCAGCTGTCAGGACAGAGCCACAAGGGCCAGTCACCACCATGGGCCCAGCAGCCCACAGTCCCCTTGCCCGTTGGTGGTGGGGGTCCCTGGACGTCGCCTCCCCGCCCGGTGCCATGGCCCGACAGAGGGCACTGGGGGAGCCCATTGCCCCACAGTGGCGGGCTGGGGTGGGCAGCGGTGTCCAGACATGGACCCTGAGACAGCGGGGCCACACCTGGGCCTGGCCGGGGCCTGGGGGCCGGTGGCTGCTCGCCCCTCACCTGGCCTGCAGCTGCCGAGCAGGGTTACAGCACCGGCAGCCCCGCATCAAGCCCGACGGGGTGTGAGCCAGCGCTGAGGCAGCCCATGTGCAGCGTGGCCTCCCACGCAGAGCAAGAGACCAAGCCTCTTCTTCTGACTATACCCCAGGTCAAACATCCCCTCTTTGGCCCTTCTGCCCAGGAATGAAAGCAAAGTCATTTTCCTGGACAGTAGAGGAACACCTGACACAAGGTGAGCTTCCTGGTGTTACCATAGCAGTCCAGACCTGACAGCATCAGCCTTGGCACAAGCACTTCCTAACAGCAAAGCCTCAGCAGTTCTTTAGGGCAATTTCTGTATGCAGAATTGTAGAAGCAACAGTTTGGGTTGGAGGGGACCTTAAACATCATCTAGTTCCAACCCCCTTGCCATGGGCGGGGACACCTTCCACTACACCATATTGCTCAAAGCCCCATCAAACCTGGCCTATAAAACATATACAGAAATGCAATACGCAGCCCTTGCAGCCCTTGTTCCAAGCAAATTCAACACCAATCACACTGAACTTAAAGTTAGAACAAATTTCCATTAACTGATGTGAATCAAAGCAGGCTAAAATAAGGGTGTATTGCTTTCATTGAGTGAATAAAGGGGGAAACAACTAACACAAACGTGTACCAGAGGCTAACTACACCTGGGTTTCACTTGTTCTGAAGAAGTAATAGACTTCCACCTCCTTTCCTCTGCTAACAACATTTTACTCGTGTGTACTTTCTTCACATTGATTTACTTATCTATAACTTTTACTGCTGTTAAATATCACTTCTGATTTTAGCCTAGGATAAGTCTCTATTGTTATATGCCCACTTGTGATTCACAGCTATTTTCTTCTCCATATATATCCATTGCGGCATGCAGCTCTGAGGGATTTATCTCGAGAAAGTGCAGTCCCCAGAGCAGCATTACAATCCTGGAGAATGGTGAAAATACTAATTCATAACAAAAGTTAGTAGCTACTATTGATGTTGTTAAGCTTTATCCCATGCTACTGAAAGGAAAATTGAGGCTAGAATACTGTTTATTTGCCCCACAAATCAATGCACATAGGCACCTCGGATGCAGGCACACAGAAGTTTCCCTGTCCATCTGTTAGTGTCCGACTAGAAATTTTCATTCACACAATCCTTAAGGCAATCTTACTTGGAGGGCATTACTGAAATGTAATCAATATTGCTAGTGATACTGTGAAATACTTCTTACTTGTTTCCATAAAAACAGTTGTGTTTTCAGAGCCATGTAAATTATTTACAGCATCTGTCAGAGAACATTCATGGTTATCCCTGTGATTTTCTTCAAGACTAAATTAAATCTTGCAGTCACCATACAGCACCCTTGGCTGGTTAGAAAACAGAATTGTAACAGCAATGGTATTATTTTAAAGCGATGCTTGCTCTCTAGCAATTTCAAAAGAAGATAGTCTTAACATGGTTTTTTGTGCATTTTGACCTGCGTCTTGCATTTTGTGCTTTTTTTCCCCTGTATTCTATTTTTTGTTAGAACTAGAGCCTTTCATAACACAGTGTTTCTTACATGGAGGAGAGACAGGTATCTTTTTGCAGCATTAACTTATATTGCAAACATTCTGTTCTAATTTATATTTGCCAATTAACTCCTAATCCAGAATGCTATGACTCAGAACTGCTACACAGGACTGCTACCTCAGCCCTGTGTGCAGCCACAGCCCTGGTGCAGCTGCTTGCAATAACACAGCACTTACCTGTCACCCAGTGAGACCTTAAATTCCTGCACGTTGCGCTTAAACCCAAGCTTCATGCCACATCATCCTCTTACAAAGATGCAAAACCATGTCTTCTTACAGCTCAGTCACCTACAAAAAACCTTTGAGGGACTGCTCAAAGGGGAAGAACAAGGTTCAGTAATGAATGAGACCTCCTTTGTCAGGACAAGAGGAAGCTGAGTGTTTTTCAGTCAGGCCCAACCTGTTCTTTAATACCCTAAGAACATCTTACTGCCAGAAAGATTCATAATGGCAGATCCCACTGGATCTGCAGGGTGAGTGACATCCTGCTCCCTAAAGAGAAGCAGGTTAACAGTTCTAGAAACTTCACGATACCTGGGAGCTCCATGGCTGGGGCTGCTGCATCTTCAGGAGCAGTAAGGGCAGGCAGTGGCACCCACCGGCACCGGGGCAGGTTTGAAGTCGCCCAAGACAGGTTGAAGCAGGCGGAAAGCCTCACCACAGAGAAGGGGTGCTGGGGTGGCTGTGAGAGGCTCCTCGAAGCACCCCACAACCCAGGGACTGCAGGCAGAGGGGCCATCATTAGTGCTGCGGTTCAAATTGGCAGGTGGCTGCCAACAGCTGGTGGTCTCTGAGCAGGCGGCAGCAGTTCTGGGATCTGCTCCTAATGCTGGATATTCCCTTTGGGTTCTGGCTTCTGCTGGGGAAGTTTGGTACATTAAGGGGGAGAGTTAAGCCCCCTGCAGCATGAGGGGACATGGGAGTCACAGCAGCAGTTGGCATAGCATGATGTGCTGAGGCACGGGGTCGGACTGCTGGGAGGCTCTGCAGCGATGGCAAAGGACACCAAAGAGCAGGCTTTGCAGCACCAAATGGTGTGGATTGTCTTGGACTAGATCCAGACGGAGCTGGGAAGGGGTCTGGCTGGTGTTGGAGGGTGGCTTTCTGAGCAGGGAAAGTTGGAAGCTGGTGACTTCTGGCAATAGCCATAAAAGCAAGTGGCCCCAGCTGCAAGTGCAGAACAAGTACCCAGCTCTGGCCACTGAGAAGAACAAGCAGGGGTTTATCAGAACCAGGCTGAGTTCAAACCTTGTGTCTTCACAGAGGAGAAAAGGAGTGTGATAGTTACTGGAGACAACCTCCACCTGGCGAGGGACGCCCAACCTGCTGACTTGCCTTGATGATATTTCAGCAGCTCTGGTGCTTGCTATGAGGCTAGGATACAAGACTTTGCCAAGGCTTGTCCAGCCCTCAAGCTCTTGCAGCTCTTCCATTTGGGCACCAACAGTACTGCCAGGTGTGATCCAGAGCATATTAAGAGTGACTGCAGAGCTCTGGGGGCCAGTGCAAGGCATGGGGACCTGGGTGGTGTCTCTTCAGTCCTACTGAGGCTGAAGGGCTTGAGCCAAGTCAACTCATCCGTCAAGACAATACCCAATTGTGTTGCTAGTGGTGTGACTAGAGTGACTAGTCACATTTGCATCTGCAACTGCAGGACATTCTCTGCTCATGCTCAAAGTACTTTAGATGCACAACAGCAAAACTGGCATAACAATACAGATGTAACAACATAGTAAAGAATTTCACTTCTCCCATTTCTCTTATTGACTTAGATTCTTTCTTCTGAACTAGAAAGTTCTGCCATGCTGCAACTGTAATCAGTACTCTAAAGCTGCCTCCAGACCCAGAGTCATGTTAGAACAGCTGTTTAGTGATGAAAGGTAAAAGATACTATGGAAAAGCCTGTGAGAAGTGGGTAGATCTTTTTGAATGAAGGTAGTGGCTCAGGAGTTACCAGCATAGTAAAGCAAATAAGTGCCAGTGCCAGTTATAGCAGCTGTAAGAGTGACATGAGTTACTCAGCAGCTTTGTGAGCTCTCATGAAGCAGAAAGCACAAATAAGAAGGTAGCAGCTTACATAGAACATGTTTGAATCTTGTTTGAGGAAAGAAGTGTTGTTCATGGTCATCTGTGGTTACATATTATTACTGTATGTGCAGCATATTGCTATCCATGATGCTGTATAAATACAAGGGGCTTACAGAATAGTGTTACACCACAGGAATCACATCTCCTACAAAGAGGAGGACATCTGTAAGGGCTCTATTGAGGAGGAGTTGTCTGTCACAGCAACTTGACATACAAATAGCAATCAGGACAGTAGCCTTGAGACTTCCCCTAAATATCAACTGCATCATAGTTGGAAAACCTAAAGACATTCTCGATCTCTGTCCTGAAGAGGGTCTGAAATGTCACCCATGTGAATCCCTATTGTTTAAGGAGAACCATACAATGCAAGGGAGAAAAAAGAAGTGACTGCATAGGTTGGAAAAGAGCAGTCTCACACTTGATAACTGTCTCTTGGGGACAGGAGATTTGCCAGAGACACTATACCAGCTTATGACCATGGAAGATATTCCATTTCATACATTTGGCTAGTGGATCTTGTGACAAGGATCAGGGATCCCTTTCAGATAATCACTTGTATGCTCACAATGGGAGTCATAAAATGGCCATGTGTACCCCAGCTGCAACTGTCTTCTTCCTTCCCTAGCTTTTGGTTCTGTGCTGGCAAAATACTCTAATAAACTAAGAGACCACAGCAGCAAAGTCTGTATTTCTGTATAGCATTTGAAGGAATGCTTTCTCTACCTTAACTTCCAGACTCGTCTGACAAGCTGGTATCTGACATGACTTCCTTACATCAAAGGAAGTAAGAGCGGTACAGCATGGTTGTCCAGGGGATATTTTTTGCTTCTGGAAAACAAATGGAATGTCACCAGGATTCTAATAATAATGTGACTTGCATTTCACTTCTTCCACCTAATATGCTAGAATTTGTTCTTGTTTATATCTGTATATCAGTCCCTGCAAGTCCCATGTAGGGCTCAGATTTTCTGTCATGGACCATGTCTCAGGTTCTAGCCTGAGTGTATGGTACAGTTCAAGGCAAATGTAAGTATGCAGCAAGAAGCTAGGAATAAAGAACATGGGATATGCCAGGGTAGTATTTGGCAAAACAAGTCTAATCCACCTGTGTGAGAAGAGGAAGACTTTGCAAGGCAAATGCTTTTGTATAGAAGCATGAGAGAGTAGACCATGAGTACAAACAATAGCAGAAATCTCTGGATAAGATACATTGGTGGGATAATTGTTTTGGGATGGGATGAACAAAAGCAGCAGTTTATTCTTGTCTTACACACATGGCACAGCATACAGAACCAGCACAAATAACTTACAAAATCTCATACACCATGCTTCCTCTCAAATAGCTTCTATTAAGTTACAACACCATAATGAATCAGGTATTTAGTTACGACAGATCTCCAGACATGGATAGGCTCCCATTCAAGGAGTTATTATTTTTGTAAGCTAATTAAACAAACATCATTTTTTTATATGCTTAATACAGTACAGTATCCTTAACAGAGTTCAAGATATTCACATTGAGAATTGAATACTTTATAAAACAGAAGAATTTCTCATCTTGGTACAGGTCTACATTTGCTCCTGCCTTGTCTGGTTTACAGATGTGTTGCAAGTCGTCTTTACTCAACTTTCCAAGCTAACCATTGCTTTAATTGAAAAAAAAAAATAGGTTTCTTTTAGATTTAATAAAAAAGTCTTTGCTTCCCTTTCTCATTCCTATCCCCTACCCTAACCAATGACTCCCATTTAGCTGGTAGAAATATTAACCCTCAAGCTGGTATAGAAACTTGAAAAAAAAATTTGATGATGACTTGTTGAATGCAACATGAAAGATGGTCACAGCCCATAATTAATTCAAAAAAGTGGAATATTTTTTTCTCCTAATGTCAGAATTTGTGTCCATTGGAGATAGATGACTCCTGTCATCTGATTTTTAGAGACAATGTACTACTTATGGGCCAATATACAAAACCCCCATATTATTTTTTTTTTTAATTACAAGCTGTCACACTCTCTTTCATGCAATCGCTTTCAGTATAATGTTCTTTCTTTACTAGAAATTGTAACAATTTTGGTCGTGTGATACTGACTTAAACTCTCCCAGTCTCCATCAGATCAGTGTCTCCCCTTATCCATGGTCCCATTGACATTTCTGGGTTGACTCACAAGAAGAGTTTTGCTCTGTGATTGCACTTCAAACACCACTAAAGCCTGTGGGCATCTTTGCTTTGACTTGGTGGCTTTGGATTAGCTCAGCTTGAATGTGGCTGGTAAACTCTAGCCCTTAAGCAGTTAATCAGCTTTCTTAAGAAATAAGCAAATAAGATTCCTCTCCTTTATACATACAATACGCAGGGTTTTTTACATTGAGCATTATCATAAAAAGCATGTTTATGTTATTTTGAAAATGTATTTTTACAGAAATTTATAAACACTATTATATCAAACATTCTCAAAAACTGGAGAAAAAACCGACACAAAACCTGGAAGAGCCTCAATGGAATTCTCCCAGTACTATTTGTCTACTTGCATACTTCATATTTCAGTGTCCTTTACTGCAAACATAATTTAGCCATATGAGAACAGGTAAAGTTGACAACAAATCTCCAACAGTTTTGAATAGGACCTGGATCTGTTGTTTAATGAAAGTAATTTGACATCTAATGTATGGGAGGTTTACCTGGCATGCCCATTCTGTTACCTTTATTCACATTGAGCAATATCTTAATTCCCAAATAGTCTCATTCACTTCCATGGGATTACATATGACAAAAGTATGTAAAAATACTGAAAACAGTTTTCAACTTTTTAAATCCTTATGTCAACAACTAACATCATTATATTCTTCTTTATACATATTGTAATTGAAAATGACTTAAGAGTAATATTTGCAAACATTTCTGTATCAGAAATCAGTGTACAAACTTTAGGAAAGAATCTGCTTGTAGTTGTGCTATAGTTCTGACAGTCTGAAAGTCTCTCTGCTGTGACCAACAGTTTCACAGGTATAAATGCTTTATTTATCTACTTGCTTATGTCACACTTGATACTCCCTCAACCTGGCACAGTTTAAGTTTAAACATACATATATCACACTAACATGAAATTATTTTCCCTTACCACCATGTTATTTTCCCTTACCACCACCAATTTACAGCACAATCAGTAATGGACATTAATGCATATAATCTAAGTGAAATGCACTTTTTCAAGTAGTTTGTCTAACATAAAATTGGATCAATTATAATGAAAGCTTGGTTTCCTATCCTGCAAAAATTTAAAAATGCATTAAACTTTGTATGTTGGGAGTAGTCATACTGACTGTAATGGAATAGTCACAGTTCAGGAAGTTAACCAGCAGAATAAGGTTTTATTCTCTGTTTTACTAATTTTGTTTGTTCTTTCAAGAAACAAAAGAAGAAACAACCTTTTTTTTTTTTAAGTATTACTGAATGGCTTAAAATATAATTGGTGAAAGGTCATTGACTGCAATATCCTGTATGTTACCTCATCTCAATAGAAATGCTTTCCCATGGCTTGAAATGCTTAAAGTGTAATCCTTGCTAGAGGAAAAAAAAATGCAAGCCATATCTAATCCCAAATTCTAGCTATACTGTAACATGTACAGTCACCTGTAAAGGAGCCCTTTTAATAAAACAATGTATGTTAACTTGCTCAACAATTTGTAGAATGTATCTATTTTGGTCACTGTAATAAAACAAGTTATATATGTACATATTAAAAAATCCAAGTGTAAATAATTATACAATATTTCCACACAGAAAACAACTAGTTGGACATGATATGAAATGTAAAGCAAATTGCTGAAAATCTCTTCAGTCTTTGGGATGATCAAAGTATAAGTAACAAAAACTTACAAATAATGATTGAATTTTCATAAAAGAAGACTTTTGATGGAAGGACAGAAGGAATTCCCCTCCTATGCACCCTCATTCCCCATGGCTTTTACAGACTCAGACCCTTCCCCAATAAGCCACAGGTGGGGTTTTTTTAGATCTAATGATGTGTTTTAATGAGGTTTTCTTCTTCTGTATAACAGTATTAATAAGGTTTCCATGATTTTTTTTTTCATAAAACATCTTCTCTTATTGAAGTTTATAGTGCTTCAGAAGTTTCAGGCTATTTAAACTCCATAAGAATATGAATCTGATCCAATTATGTTAAAGTCTAATGAAATAGAAATTCCTTTATTTACTGTAAAAATTTAGTTACCTTCTGTTCTGATAATTCAATCCAGTTTTTATTCCCTGACCCCCCCAAAAAAGTCTTGTAGTTACAAGCCTATAATTATACATAGCAAAGAAAGTAACTGCTCCTTGCCTATGGAAATATATATAGTTATTCAAGTTCCAAACCCTCTCTAAGCTGCTAACCATCACACAACATATGCCATTTGGCAATTTGTCTCCTAGGATATTCACAAATTTCTTTCCAGTGCTCTCCAGCTGTTCCTTCTGCTGAAGATCCCAAGGTTAACTGACCAATGACTTCATTCCTTGACCCCCTGTCTGAATCTAAAACCAAAAATTCAATGCTGATATCATCAAGGTCCTCACAAGGAATGTCAAAGACAAACAATTCATTGAACACTGCATTGGGGGTGCATTTCTTCACATGGGTTTTCTTTTTAGAAATTCTCTTCTTAGCATGGTACAGGTTCACTTTGACATAAGGGTCTGCAATGAAAAGAAAAAGCACAGATCAGCTCTTGAACAGTGTTTAGAAATCCGTTGATCTAGTTTAATGGCAATTTTCATAACTTATCAACATAATTACATCACAATGAGGAGATATTTCAAGTTGTTAATGATGATTCATCTAATCTAATTTTTGTGTTTACATCAGAATTAGTCCCTTTAAGCTTTCTTTATGGTCATCAAAGATGCAATCAAGATAGTTGGTGAAGTTTAGGGTGTGATTCATCTGATCAAACACTGGTGTCTCCATGAGACAAATCCTGCCCTGCAGTCCATTAACCCTAATAACATCCTTACTACATAAAAAGGTGGTCTGAAAGTACACAAAATTCTAATAGACAAATAATTCTAATAGACAAATATGTATTGTTACATACCTATGTGTAACAGAACTCTGCTTTTCACACGTTCTACCAGTAGGGGTTAATCATTAGCCTTAATAAGACTCATACAAAGAAAAGCCTCAGAAAGGAGAGAACAAGCTAGTGCTGAGAGAATGGATGAATGGATGTGATTAATTTCTGTTGTGGTTCCAGCAAAGTCAATTAGCTTGATTAAATTGCTCCCACCAATTTTTATTGAGCATATTTAACACTAAACTTTAAATGAACAGGTATGTGCATTGTTAGGATATGTACTTGACTTTGTGTCTGTGCTGAACTACTACTGAAGAAGGGAAGGGAAAATGTCCGTATATTTAGCTCTTAAACAACTTTGAGTGTTTGCATTCCTCATAATTATTCAACTATTACAAGATTCCTTTGCTACTGTCTTCAACAACAGCTATATTCCTTCCTTCAGAGGGATTCTAGAAAATGCTTTAACTATCATCCCTTTCAAGTAACTTGGCATTTATTTCAATGCATATGTGGGCCTGTTTCCAAATTCTCATAGTGCAAATATGCAGTACAAAATCCTTTCTACTAAACCCAGTCAAACAAAATAGTCTATGTAAACAGCTAATAAACATCAATAATAGTTGAATACTTTTTTAAAAAAGTAAAATCAAATCTGAACCATGTTTAGAAATTTTATGCCAAAGTTATCAGACTGAAATAGTTGTATGATGAAAAGGTTTTTGCTTCCTTGAACTGACAAGAGTTTAACAGAAGTAAGGTGTGATAGAATACAACTTCAGTTTCATAGTCTATCATCATAACAAATACTTTAAAATAAGGTTTAATGTAGTTAAAATTTCCATTGGCTTTGAAATAGATATTGCCACACAAGCTCTAAAAATATCAAAATCAATATTCATGAGGACATTCATAATGTTGTTAATTTCTGTTTAGAGGGAATTTTCTGACCGTTACCTCTGGCCAGCTACTAGATAAGGCTGGAATGTTCCTCTTGATTTTATTAGGTCTGTTAGGAGACCTCAACACCAGTGATCAAGGAAACCAAGGAGGTTGTGAGAATGGAACAGCTTCTAAGTAAAAAAAATCCCATCTTCCTAACGAGACTGAGTTATGCAATTGTTTAGCTTACCCCACAGAAAAACCATTTCACCCTCTTCCTTGTCCAGGATTTCTGTTGGGCTGAGGGGGAAGTCACAAGGGAAATAAGGACTGTCATGAGTGCAGCATGTTAGTGACACCCAAACAGCTACTGAACCTGGCCTTGCTGATGAACAGCAAATGATGAACTGTCTAAATTAACTAGGTGTCCAGATGTAGCATGGCTGCCTGTATCTCTTAGAAATATGATTTTCCTATTATAATTAGCAAGGTTGTACTGAGGGAAGCAGAAAGAACAAACAAAATTGATAACTTTACCCCTAAGAGGTACAGTAAACAAATGCGTAGTTTGGATGTGATATAGGGTCCAGGTGATTGCTGAGACTAGGAAGGATTTTGTTTTCAAGTTATCTTTCCACCTTGGTGAACCTCAGCCAGACTTGGTCTGTTGAGATCAGCTTGCTGTCCTGCTGTCTTCATGAAATCTCCGCTATTCCCTGTGACATTGGGGTTGATTGTTAGAAGTATGTATGCTCTCTTATAGTGGAGCAACCTTGGGCTCCATTTATATCCTTTCTCCTTATGATATGTGAATAAAAGAGAGATAAGGAGAATTTCAATGGAACTTCACTATGTAAATGGGAGTGATCTATAGGTTTGTTCTGTTGGATCCAACATGGATTAACTTTCTAGGTAAATTGCAATATTTCTTTGTATGAGAAGTAGAAACACTGTATTACTGGCTGCAGCAATTATGATTCAGTGGTTCCCAAATCTACTTCTTCTTTTCCTTCTTTCAAAAAAATCCTGTGAAATGAAAGAATATCAGTCCTATACAGAATCACCAGCAGTTGTGCTACTATTTGTGTAGTCCTTTGTTGTGTACTGTTCTTTTTGTGTGGTTGTCTTATCCCTAGTATATTGTACATTAAATTTTATTCTGTTACTATGTTATCTTGCACTAATATCCATCTAAGTGAATTTCTAGTGTTGGCTTCAAATGGAGTTTCATTGAATGCAAAATGGCACCAGACCAGGGGAAGGGAGTGCAAAACCTGCTCCTTAGATCATCCCAAGTATAGCTCACCATAAAGCATGGATGTTATGTTATAACCTGCTTCCAGCACTGGCATAATTCACCTTTTCACCTTGCCAAATAAATGTTAGTGCTCAGTGGGCCAAATTCAGCACAGGTATACCTGGCTTCTTTTCTTGGTGCTAAGCTGAAATAAACCATACGGTGATCTCACTCAATACTGATTTTCTATAAATAAACTGATTTTTTTGGTCATAAATAAAAGCTTTTAGTATCTGCAAACAACATCCCATACTTATAGCAGGTGGGTTCTGCTCAAGCCAATCACAAACCTCATTGGTTTCCACTGCTAACAGATGTCATGTTCTTTTAACGTGATTGAAGAACAAATTTGTAAAATACATGCCCTGGAAAATAAAGCATTGACCTAGATATGAATAAAATGAATATGCTGTAAATATTAGACACACCATTTCTGTATTTATGGGATATTTTTAGTCTCTGAAATGCCACATTTAATCTGTCTTCTGTCTGTTTCTTTTATATTCTTAGGGCATATTCATTAGTAAAACCATTACCTGATAATCCTGACACATCAGATTTAGGTAGATGCCTGGCTTTTAAAACAACCACAGTGAGCGTGTTTGTTGTAGACTGATAACAGAGAGAGATCAGTAATTCTCCACGCCCAGATGATTTCTGAGGAAATAAAAGAAAAAAAGAAATAGCACTATTTATAAGCAATTATATTGACCAAGCTTTAAACCAGAATTAAGAAGATTTATGAAACATCACATAACTGTCTGCTCTGAAATGATGTAAAGGGATATAACTTATTGAGCTATGCTGTTTTACATAGCAAATATGATTTCCCTCCACTATAGTTATATAACTCTTTTTATGATTGGTTATCAGACTAAATGAAAATAAATAATAAATAAGTGAAAATACAAGTTGACATGACATTAGATTCAGAGATTAGAAATGAAATCCTACATCCAGAGGGGAAAGATCTTAAGAAAAAAAAAAATCATAAAGCTATATTGAAAGAAAAATCTAATACAGATAAATAAATAAATAAATAAATAAATAGATTAATCTTCAGTTAAATCTTTTAAACAGGAAAGATTCAAACAGTTAGTGAAATGTCATCCTTGACACTTCCTAAAGCAGTATAATATACATGAATTAAAGATGAGATCAAAGGATTTCTCTATGATTATTAGATTTGAATTTGCAGTAGTTTATTTCACAGAAAGGAGGAAGGCAAGGGAAACAAGCAAAAATAATACCTTATATACCAGAAAACCCAAGAAGTTATCAGTGACATAGTTATAGTTGTAATATAGCAATAGAATTGCAAAATAATAGTATTAGTTATAGGTATGCTGTCTGGTAGACATTTATTTGATTTGGCAGTATGCTTGCTCTTTAAAAACAATCAAATTGAAAGTCAACACACATTCCACTTCCTTAGTAGAGATTAAGAGACATGTGTGTGATGCATGTGCCTTTCTGTGGTTCAGCTGCGATGGTTGTAAATGATCTTTACATTCTGAAATGAGACAAGATGGTACGAAATATTTTTATCCCAGTGAAATCAGTATGTTTGGCCATTGACTTCAGCAAGACTTTGGCTTCTCCTCCCCCCCCCTTACTATCCTTAGCAGAGCTGCAGCCTGTGCCACAATTCTTGAGGGAGAAGGTAGTAACAGCACTGAAGTGCAAGAACATACTAATGCATATGGTCTCTAACTGGTTCCAATTTCATAACTAAAGACTACCTGCGCTCTTTAAGAATCTGCTATAAAATCCGTGTAGCTGAAGTGAAAGATTTATATTGATTTCCATAAGCTTTAAGAAGGAAACTTGTTAAACAGAAAAGGGGAGGGAAGAGAAGGGGAATAATACCTAATTCTTTGCATTCTTTCCTTTTAAAGTAAATTAATGTGGATTGAAGCCTCTTGACCAGGTGCAAATGGGTCCACTCAAACCTGCTGGACCAGCTGGATAAGCAAATAGAGTTTAGGACATTAGCAATTTCTTGCAATATGCTCATTGTAATGTTCTTTTATTACATTTGTGTAATTACTTCCTCATACTGCCATTATGAAAGCATCTCAATGACTTGCATGATAAGCTTGTTTCCTTTTCTTTCCAAGATGGTAGCAGCATTATACAAGAATCATAACTAACACTAGCACAACACTTTTAAGCTTTAAATAGAAAACATGTTACCCTAACATTTCTTTTGATGATCTCTCTGTCCATTAGCAGACTTCCTTCTGACAGTTCAGTTCCTGCGAGGGAAATGAGGACTTCTCCGATGACATCATCTCTGGAAAACCTGTCAAAACTCAAGATCATAAAGTGAAGCGTTAAGTCTTGAATTTGGCTATAGGGGATCCCATAAAACGTGAAGGTTTCATTGAAAGCCGGATCTAAGGTTTTCCTCATCACTCTGGTTTTCACCTTGTGCTTTTTCTCAGGCAGGATTGTCATTTTGATGTAAGGATCAGAAGTCATTGACTGTTCATCCATTGCTGGCAGCCCACGTGCTTCTTTGATGTTCACTACAAATGCCTTTTTCTCAAAGTTGTACTCTAAGGAGAAAAAGAGAGTTCCGAGCTTGTCTTGTTTATCTTCAGTTGACAGGGAAGTGATTGATTTTAAGCTGTTGGGGGATACTGAATCTTTCTTCCTTTCTGCAAAGTGCTTAGGAGACAAATTTTCAACATTTGGAGAGCTCTGGATTTTCGGGGTTGTTTTGGGGAAGTTGCCATTTAGATCTCTCTTCTCTAGGTCAAGATGGAGAGAATTGTTCGGCATCACTGATTTGTTCTTTGCTTCACTTTTATCATCTGCTCCAAACTTCTTCTTACTGTTGAGATTCTCAGGGTAAATATCAACTCCCTTCAGAACATGGACAAACTTATATGGAGGGGTCTTATTTGATTTGGAAGATTTACGTTGGCAGCAGATCCAAGCAAAAAGGGAGACAGAGAAGACAAGGCCAAATGCACTAAAGATCCCAACCACTGAAGGAATTTCATCTGCAAATCAAATAAATAGCAACGAGCATGTAAGCAGCAATGCCTTGGACTCTGTGTGATATTTAATAAAGTAATAATTTAGTAAAACAAACTTGCAACAGTGGAAGGCCAGAGGAATATTAATGGAATGACATTGTTTATGCATAAAAGCAATTATGTAACAGTTCTGATTCTCTCGATTAGTAAATTGTTCTGGATGAGAAAAGCAAAATTATCCCCCTTCTATGTATTACTAAATCAGTTTCATCTAGGTAAAAGCTGGGCAGATAGATGTGCTGCTACTATACCTTTGCTTTTTAGTGGGATGATTAAAAAAAAAAACCCACAACAATACTGTCAAAGCAAAGTAGGACATAATGTTCCAGCACAGAAAGGATCGGGCCTGGCTCTTAATTTCTTCTGACAATATTCATGTCACTTTCCCTTTGCCTACAAACTGTATTAGTCTACATATTTAATTGTAAGAACTTAAAAAAATGATTGAAAATTATATACATAACCAAAAAGTATTATTTCTAAGCTAAGCACGTGGCTTTGAGATTCAAGAATTCCCTGGGCTGCAAAAATTTAAATATACATGCTATAAAGATAGAAAGCAAGAAGTAATTGAAAACTAATCAGAATACTTTAATAGCTTTTAAGAATCATTTGCACATTTGCAATACTTTTTCATGAGATGACAGACTTTTTATAGTAATAAATATTATGCTATACTTTAATTCTACAACTACTGAAAGCAGTGGTAGAATCAATTTAGTGTTTAATAGTTTTTAATCTTTCTTAAATAACTAATTTAGGTAGGTATTATGTCACAAGTGTGGTTAGAAACATCAGGTGGGTGGGGTAGGAAAGAAGATGAAATGGTTACTAAAATGGTTTTATATTTACAAATAATTTCTTGCTGTTGTGATAATGTAAATCAATCGGTTAACATTCAAGGCAGTGTATTAACAGGAAACATCACCTCCTGATTCTGGAATAAGCTACTATTTCAGTTACCTGATATAAATCTGGAGTCACTTCAGCCAATGGAATGATCCTTGAATTAAGCCACTGCTAAAGCAAATATAATCTAGGCTAAAGTCAATATTTGTAAAAGCAGAGTTCAGAAACATTTCTACTTACTGCTTTTTCTGAGCGAAGCTATTTATGTAGCTATTTTACCAGTGCACCTATATAACTGGTATCGCAGTTGATCACCCTACATCCAGTGTGTAGAAATGACAAAACTGAAAAGTTTATTGTTATTGTTCCTATTCCTATTCTCAATGAATCCAGACTGATCAACATGTAGCTGATTAGCTGAAGACACTGGGATCCTGTATTTTCATCTGCCAGGCAATGTCATTTACAAGACTACCTTTCACTTTAAGTAATGGTAGACAAGACTTTCTCTACAACAAGAAAAAAGGAATGGCATTTATTCCAAAAATGGCTTGAACAAAGATTTTCTCTGCAGCAGAGGACGCATTTACATCATTTAATTCTGAAGCCACGCTACTTTAACCAAGAAAGAGTAAACAACCCCAAACCTCTCTCATCTGAAAATGCACCTACACAAACCTCCTCACCTCTTCCAGTGCTTTACCAGGGAGAATATATAGGGAGGAAAGGAGAGAAGGTAAAGAATGAAAATTCACACAACTTCTGAGACCGAAGAGAACCGAGGGAAATCCGGTTCCTCCCAACAAGCTGCGTGCTGGGAGGCGCTGGGTGGCTCAGCAGAGGCTGCCTGCGTGCGCTGAGCCCGGGGAGGGGAGCAGCCCCCAGCCCCGCGGCGGGGAGTTGGGGCCGGGACGCGCTTACCGAACTGCTGGCGGCTGGCGGCGATCGGAGCCATGTTGGCGGCGTGCGCTGTCCGCGGTGCTGGAGCCGCTGTCCGCGGTACTTGAGCGGCGTCGGGGGTGCAGGAGCCGCCTTCCCGGTGCCAAGCAAGCAACCTGCCCGGAGTGCTGAACGCTCTGCTCTGCTTTCCCCGGCTCTCCTCTCTCACAGCGCCCGGGCAACAGCCTTTTCCAGAGTGGGGTTAAAAAAAAAAAAAAAAAAAAAAAAAAAGAAAACAACAACAACAAAAACCAGCCCAAAGAATCCCCGAGACACGAGTGGTGGGAAAGGTGGAAGAGGAAGCAGCGAGGGGACTGGAGGAGAGGGGGAGGGGAAGCATCGGTCCTCCCCTTTACACACTGATTTGCAACCCCCTTCCTGTTTTGGCTCTTCAGAGTAGCTCCACTCCGAGACTGAAGACGTGGTTGAAACACAAATTGACGCAATCCTCATGCTACAGGGCTGAAATCAGCACCTTTCCCACCTCACATCCCCCCTCCCTAACCACCACACCCTCCCTGTCTGTCTGTCTTGTCTCCCCCCCCCCCCCCCCCCCTTCCTTTCTGGGCACTGAACACGCACTCATTGATTGTTTTAACTGCCCTGCTGCAGGATATAAGCTCCCATCCTCCGTCAGACACAGACAGTGAAATCCTAATGTGCAACTTGTGTAATACATGGGTGTTTCTGTTTTGCTAGGGTAAAATTTCTTTATTTACTTATTTATCTATCAGCTGGACAGGATAAAACAGTGTGATGGAGATGCCAACTCAGATGGTCCAGACACCTTGGCTCCAACTGCAAGGCATACATTTTTCCTATGATTGACATGATACACTTACTTGATTTGAGTCATGAAAACTCCTGATGTGCCTTCTCCCCGTCCCTCCTCCTCATTCTTTCCACCATCCACCCCCACCTAAACACTCAACCCCCACTTTGGAAATCCTCTTGACCTTCCTGCAGGTCTAGGAACAAGTTGAATCTACCTAGATACTTCTGGATTTTACCAGGCTTAGTCTGTCTCCCAGTCTGGACTGAGAGCATGGTGAGGAGGCAGGGGGAGGCTGGCAGGCAAGAGAAATGGGGGGAAACAGGACGAGAAAGCAGACCTGCCTGTAACTAGAACTGCTGTAGCGTATAATAACCCAAGCTAATTCCTGGTGCAACAGAGCTGCAAAAGCCAGCACCTGGCATCTGACTCGTCATGGATTCAGAAGGAATCATAGCAGCCAGTTTTGGAGCCCAACTGCTAATTCTGCTGCATAAATAGGAAACAGGTGTTGTTGCTTTTCCAAATAACAAAATCCAGATGCAGGCTTAGTCTGGCATGACCCTGATCCACAGTGGGCCACTTGGAAGCTGGTACATTTTGGCCCACTTTAAAGCATGTTCTTGCTTCACAGTGAAGTCAGTGAAGCTCCTTGGATTTTAGAAAAAAATAAAATAGGAAGGCCATGGAATCATGGCAAGTTAGCATCAAAATACAGCTGAATGAAGCACCTGGCTTATCCTGAGAGTAGAGACCATTTTGGTTAATATTGTTTATGCTTATCTAT
This sequence comes from Falco rusticolus, assembly GCF_015220075.1. NCBI lineage: Eukaryota > Metazoa > Chordata > Aves > Falconiformes > Falconidae > Falco > Falco rusticolus. The sequence continues at coordinate 15,167,363 of NC_051209.1, read as the reverse complement.
TTCTGTTACACCTTCAGCAAATTGGCCTTGGTATGCACCTGCACAACTTCCAGGAACAACCATATCCACTACTCCAGTTTTAATTTTATCCCATCCCATTTAATGAAAAACAGAGAATAGGTTGCCATGACTGTTCCTCTTACAAATACCTGGACTACAATGAACTCGGGTATTAGAAGATTTCAGAAACAGTTGTTCAGGTCATATTTGTGTTTTGGCAACAGAATTTGAATTGGGATGTTTGAGTTCATGTGTTGGCACCAGTCCAAGCAAATCTGGCTCTAATTCTCTCTTCTTTCTGCCAGTCCTCCTTCCCCCCAGCCCTGCTATTCACCTCCCTTTCTCTGTCCCAAATCCATCCTTGCTCAAAATGTGCATCCATTGAAAGTAATTACATTTGAGTTTACACCACATTCCAGGTATATAAGCCTCCAGACATGACTGAAATAAAGAACCTTAAACAAATTTAGAGTTAACTAAACAGTGTTTAACTGGGATTTTAGACTACTGTAAGCTGTTACTCTGTCTGGACTTTAAAAACAATAGACTGAAAATCAATATATGGTATATCTTGGTAGCATGTTTAACCTATTTGAGCTGAGATATAGTGTACATATATATTATGTTGGTACTTGTATTATTGTCAATATTTTTTTATTATTTTTATTTTTGAATGAAATCCAAGACATCCTTTGTTGATTTATAAAAAGATTATGGATCACATGGAAATATAACAATGATTGATTCAGGTTTTCTTCCCTTTAGTTTCTCAGATGTCCCAAGGATATGTAAAAAGCATTTACACATTGTATATGGTTTTCTTTTTCTTTTCTATGATAATGCTGATTAAATGGGGAAGATACATGTCCTACTTTTGTTTTGGTCTTTTTTACTTTCTTATTTTCCTCCCCTCATTTTCCAGAATTCCTGATGGTTCATGTTAAATTTTAGACAGTAGTTAAGACCTGAATGGTGCTGAGTGCTGTACAAACATATAGTAAAGAGCCCTTTCTTTCATCTCAGTTCTGTGTATGTGTAGCTCTTTAAAGCAATATGGGAAATGTTTTACAATAGCATCTCTCTGTCTTTAGAAATATGGAGCTACCATGAATGTGTCTATACATAAGCATCTGTAAAAATACATCCAGATATACAAATGAATTCTTTTATCTCTTTATTGCATTGGGCAGTGAAAGAGCAAATAGCCGTTTTTTTACATCACTCATGAACCTTCTATATTTAATTACATGACTCCACTTAATGGAACAGAGTGCACATCATAGAAAATACTGGAGGATGAGGTGGAGCACTGAGTTGCTGACACATCTTGAGACAGACATACTTTTTGCTCCTTGTATTGTGCAGGCACCATCTAGTGTACATCTTATACCCATCAGTACCAGATGACTAGCGTATACCCATGTAGGCAGTACAACCACAAAAATACATAACCAACTAACTGCTGCTTCGTTACACTTCTGACATGTGGCCAGAGGAAAAAAAACATCATGTGAACCCTGTGTGTTTCTAAACCAATGAAGTGACTATCTTTCAGTTCAGTCCCACACAACAGTAATGACTCTCCATTTTTGTGGTTATATGTTCTTGACACTTCCTTTTGTTCGAAGAAAACATCCTGGATACTTCAGCAAAACTTCACACAGTTTGCAACAGACTCTTCTGTAAAAACTTGGACTAGGAACTCACTGCTCAGGTAATATTGCCTTAATTTTCCCAGCAAACAAAATACAATGATCTCAAATACTTTCAGCTCAGAGACAGAACATTAAAAGGAGCTGGTTCGGATTTTGCCTGCATTGAGTTGAAATAGATTGATCGTCTGCAGCATATCTCTCTATATGATCTGGCTGACTGTATCACAACAAGGCCTTCTGTGGTCTGAAAATGAGATTACCAGTGCACATGCATGTGCAGAGCATCCTCCTGTTACTCCGAGCAAAGGGAGGGTGGTTGCTAAGTGACAGAGTCCATTCACTTCCCAAAGCAGATAGTCCTCAATATGGGACTGGAAAAGGTGATCCCCCACCTGCAAATGAACGGTCACCATTCTTCAGATCCCATAGCCTGTGTGTGAAGAAAACCCAATGATCCTCTCCCTCTAAAAAACAAAAAAACAAAGTCAATCTAAACAAGACCCCCCCACCACCCCGAAAGTCAACCAACATTTAAAAATAAAACTTGGTGGTTTATATGTATGAGGTGAAGCTGGTGAAACAGCTCCTTTCCATCTTTCTGAAATGTTCCCCTGGAGCTTAAAATCAGTGTTTCACATTTTCAAAACTAGCAGCTAAATTTGAGTTGCCAGGTGACAAACTACAGATGTTAATTAATACTGTTCAACATCTATGAAAATCAATCCCTGCAGCAATGCTTACAAAATAAAAATTCAGTGAGAACACAGGTATCGGTCCCAGATCTTGGGAAGTGCACAGCATTCACTGCTTCTGAAAGTCAAACAACTTCAAAGGGATCTACAAAGGATTTAGGTAGTTACACTGTTTAATTTCCACCTCAGTTATCTCTGCAATTAGATGGTGGAAAGGGGCTAAGCATCCCTCCCTGTCTCATCTCTCAGCCTTTGACACACCTTAAATGTCTAAAGGCATGTCTTTGGGTGTCACATAGACTGACAAGCCTGGACTTGTGACCTGAAGACTCAGCCTGCTGCCTATTTGGCCTTACGGACTCCTTGTTCCTCCCTAGGTTATTACTGAATTCACCTTTATGCATATTAAAGTCCAGTGTTAAGTGAAATACTTCAGTATAACTCTCAGTTTCTGCTGCAGCATGGTGTACAATTTCTGGCTTGTATTTACCAGTCCCATGTGGATACATCAGATACCACAGTGTTCCTGAAATGGCACTAGAGATATGGATTTAGAATCATCCTCTAGCTCATACATCACATCTAGGCATCTAATTTCAAGTCTACAAATCTAAAGATGAATTCTTCTCACTCTGGAGCTTGGTTGATTTGCCTCTGAACACGTTTCTAGAGTCACTGAAAAGCCCTGAACTTCCATAAAGAACTAGTGGACACAAGACAGGTCGAACAGCAGACCTGTACAAACCTGGAACAGCAGTTGAAGGTGAGGTAGAGGTGCCTGCTAGAATGGTTAGTCTAGGTAAACTGCTTCAAATGTCATTATACAATGTCATTTAAACAACAAAATAAATCCCCTAGCTCACTTACAGATGTGTCTAAATTAATGTTTTAAACATGATATTGAGTCATGCCTGAGGGATCAGCTTTAGGCTGAGCTGAATCTTTCTCTTGACCCCACTGGCTTTATTGACCAGACATTCCTTTTCTATAGTGGGAATTTAGAACACCTATTAAACATACAGACATGAAGTTTGGTATCCTAGTTGTAGGGCTGGTCTCTGTTCCTAAGATTAGGAGAGATGTCAAAAGTTACTGTTGCATTTAGTCACTTAAAAAAAATATTAAAAGCAAGTTACAGTAACGCTGTAGATCAGTGTCTTGATGACATTGTAAGATTGGGTGAGGCAAATAATTTAAGTAGTTTAGTGGTCATGTTTATATTAAGCAACCATCACTGACTGTTTGACTGATGACAAGGTTCTGCCAAGAATGAGAAATATCACCGTCCCTTCAGAATTTTGGACAGCTTGCACAATGTTTTGCTAATTACACAATTAAATATATTTTATTTTCCTTTTTTTCTCATCATAAGACCTCCCTGTAGTTCCACATGGTGGATGAAGAGAGGAAAAAAAAGAGCCCTCACAGCTGGAATTAAATTTTTGCAACAAAGGCTCCAGAGTGATTTCAGTCTGGATATACTGGCATGTACAGTCTTTCCAAAGTGCCTGTAGATCAGCTCTCTGGGGGTTACAGGTACATTTATGTAATAAAGTCTCAAAAAGGAGATTTTGCATTGGGAGGCAGCAGCTACTAATAATTCCTATGACATTTCTTACCTTTTTTCCTTTATTTTTAAGGTATTTTTTTCCAGGCAATATATTGCTTCAGGTGACAGTTTATTTCAATAACAACTAGATTCTACTGGTTTTTAAGTGCTAAGGTTCATGAATGGTAGTCTGTGAGCTGGTAAAATTACTGTGTCTGTATATGTTTTACATGCTCTGCAATACAGGTGAGCCAGAACAACTCTTACGCTTTCAGCTGGGGCTATAGATACCTCAGGAGCTAAAATACTCTTTCATCTTGGTAGCCTTTTCCTGTTGAGGAAAAGACAATTTTAATTCTTCAAGTATAAGTTTTGATACCAACAATGCTGAAAATAAGAAACAGAATCAGAACCTTATTAATGTCAGGAATCTCTTGCCTTTTACTTAGCATTAGCAGTTAAAGTATAACTCAAATAAATAAAAAAAGGTACCATTAGGGAATTAGGCTGAGATTTTACAGAAGTGTTATGGTATTAGAAGGCTCAAACTAATTTGAATTTCTTACCCAATTCATTCAGACTTCTTTAGAAATATCAGCATTAATTAACAGACAAGCCTTTTATAGTTTTTATTTAATGAATGAATATAAAGATGGAGGAGCTATGCCAAAACAGGGATTTAGGTGCTTAAGCCACACCTAACTCGAGTTTTATGAGCTTTAATCTAAATTTCAGACCTTGAAATCCCTGCTGAACTTATGTTTAAGGCTGGGAACATCTTACGAAACCTTAGAACAATAAGAAGGACTTCCTGTAAAATGTTTTCTTCTCTTGCCATACTCAAGAAAACTTGCCCTGGTGTGTGAAGTCAAATACCTAGTTCATTTCTTCACCTTGATGGCCTGTTTTGTACCCATTCTCCAGACGTGGCTGATGGAGCAGGTAGCAGACAAATGCCTCTAGAAAGTCTTACTTCTTTCTAGGACATCAGAGATTAGAGCATTCCACCATAAAGTTTATAACCAGGTTCAAGTCTTTCCGGTGCTCTTGTTTCTTGCAGGAATATCCTACATCTCATTCTTAAAGGAAGAAATGGACCTATTGACATTTTTCCAATGTAATGTTCTACTGAGTCAGAAAATAAATATGCAACCTGAATGCAGTGTTTAGAGTAATCCACTAAAGATGGAGATCTACTTTCCCATCTTCCTTCCACGCACTACTTTAGTATAGTATTTATGGCAACTGAATATTACATGTGTAAGTGCTTCACTCCAGTGGGAGGTTCAATATTTAGAGGCTCAAAGAGTGGAGAAATTCTCTGAAGCTCAGACTAAAGACTGCACTATAGAGGGATTAACTGAGGGCAACTAATGTGTTATATATCACATTCTTTCTTAGGACTGCTCTTTGTCTGGACTTAAAGGATTACAAGGTAGAATTATGCAAAGGTATTTCTGCTACCATTTGCAGAGTTTAAATGTAAACATGTTGCAACATTTACTGTTATGTATACACATGCACTGAGACACATCAGACTTAGGAAACTGGAATCACAGTAAATAGGAGAGGAAGGGAAGGCAAGAGATTCTGAAGAGGATTTTTTTTTTCTTTTTAAGAAAATAAGAAACCTGTAAAAATCCAGATCTAGAGGTAAATACTTGATCCCAAATATTTTGCAATTAGTGGGTGCCTTCATCACATGTGCAAGCTGACAAGTTCTTAAGGCTAACATGCCTTAATTTAAGCATGCAAATTAATATTACAATGTGTGCAGCTTAGTTTTTAAAGATCAACTGCTCCCAAAATTCATTGAAAATCTGATACCATACTGTTACATATTGCACTCTATTCTTAGTGATGTTTCCCCAACACAGCATGTGCTCTTTGGGGAAAAGAAACTCACCAAGTAAAAAATTGAAATAGTGTCTTTAAAAATCTAAATTTTTTAAGGGAAGGTGGAGCTTCTGGAGCCACTACAGAAGTAAATGGAAATTGTAGATGAAAAAGAAGTACTCCATCCAGAGAAAAGCATTTATGAGAAGTGCTTTCATTTAACTAAATATAGCATTAGGAATACTAAGCCAAATTATTTCTATGTCAGTACAATGAGGAGTAAAGTAGCTGCCTTTAAGAGATCACTCTGGAGCCCTTTAGTTGTATTCCATATGAATCTGTCAAATGGTGAAGAGTTCCATTCCTTGGTGCTGTAAGAAAAGAGGTACTTCCCCCCCCCCCCCCCCTTATTTCTATGATTATTTCTTCCCACTATACATCCTGTACATTGAGGCATCCAAGTGATTCACATACTAATCAGCAATAGGTAGAAATGAAGATTTGCTCTTCATTACATCTGTAAAATTTTCTGAAATGTGTTTTGGATAATATCTGAAGCCTGAACTTGGACAAATTTTACTGCAACCTAATTCAAAAGCAGAGCACAAGGAGGGAGAGAGAATGAAAGAAGGGAGGAAAAAAGTTTGTTCAGCTCTGTAGGATAGCAAGGACAAAAAAATTAATAATGTAGTGATGCAAGCACTGGCTGACAATCCAAAAGGGGAAACTACGACTACAATTCTGCTCCAAATAATTTATGCTTAATATGGTATGCATCACTTCTCAGGAGCTGGTTTTGTTAGAGATTCTTCAGCACATGAAGAATGCTTGATACAGCTTCATGCAGATAAGTTTAAAGGAGCCAACTGCTGTAATATTAAAAAAACAAAAACAAACAAACAAACAAAACCCACAACCCTAAACCAAACAAACAACAGTCCAGACCTTTTATGTTGAAGTCAAGACAATATTTGAATTGCTGAAAAGGATAAACAAAGTTTTTCTGTGTCCTCTCAAAAGAGTTTGAAGTAAGAAGGTAATTATCTCAGATGCAGAGAGATATTGGTAGAAAAGGGGAACAATACATTTCATTTAATTCAATAAGAAATAGCAGAACATAAGTTTATACTTTTTTGGTTTTTTCCATTTTCATAAGCAGCAGACAGAAAATATCCTCCACTGTTATGTTTTCAAATGATGCCCTATACTTCAGGGTGTCATCTACATTACATCTGACAGTTACTAACCTTCTGAATAGGGAGATCTGAGTTCTCCTAAAATTTGCAATGTTAAAGATGCCAGTCCAAATAACACTTTTGAATTTTCTCATTAGATTTGAAGAATTAGAAATATCCATTAGTTTACCCAGGTTCCCTGAACTGTTTTCAACTGGACTCTTAGAATGAGATCCTGTGTTCATAGAAGTTAATGAGGAAAACTCTTAATACCCATCTTGGAATTTAATAGTAGCTATGCAAAAGGCTCTTAGCAAATCTTGCACAGTTCAGCACTTAGACATATTAGAGTCCAGTTTATCTGTGTACCTGAATTTACTTGTCATGCGTATGTTTATACACCTTACAATACTATACAAAATTACATCAGTCCACAGAACCTTTGGCTCATTCAGACTGGTCAGTGCTCATTTAATGAGCAGTGGTTCTTGATTAATGTTCATTGTTCCATATTTAGCCCCAGGTCTGTCTTACCAAATGCTAATCAAACCTTTTTCTGGAAATAAAATGATTAATTTTCTTGGAATTTTTGCTCAAACACTCATTATTACAGTACCCTGCTACTTCTTTAACATTAGATATTTTCTCAATACTCCTCTAAGATAGACTTCCTCACATTTTCAGGTGAAAAGGAGAGGCATAGAGGGACTCAGCAAAAGGACTCACAGGTTAAGATGTCTCCATGCTGTGATATTCAAGATTTCATTGGGTTCATCACAGATGCAATGGTAAAACAAAATCAGTCAGTATCAAAAAAGGTCAAGGTTTCAGATTATCACCTGTTTCTGAAACCAGAATCCAGATCTGAGTTTAAACATTTAGATCATTTGCTAGTAAGCTGTAGTATACTTCCATGCCTTAAAAAGGTAAACATGTTTTGCCTAACAGCAGTTTCCACCATTATCTTATGAGTGTTGTAAGGTGTCCCACAAACCTATACTTAAAGAAAAGAGTAATATTTCAGTACAATGACTTATTTGAGAAGGTACAATGGACATTTTGACTACAATATGATGATACATAAAGCAGTCACCAAAAGCTCTAGTAAGCATATTACACATGTATTGAGGATTATACATTAGTACAGGTCTACCTTGGCCTTCCAGTCTGATCTTATTTGCTTGCCTTTTTTATGGAAAGTTTCACTTTCAAATTAAAGCAATGTAAGCATGTTCTCTGTCTAATTGGCCATATGTATATGACTTCAGCTTGGCATGGTTTCCTTGAGGCAATCCAATAGAAACTGGATCGTCTCTCTTTCTGGAAAACAAGGTGGCACAAAACATATTTTTCTTGCAGCTAATAATGGATGCCTTTCCCTTAGCTATCTTCTCTCCTCTTTCCAATGGCAATCAAGAAAAGTCAAATAAATGAAAAAGGCAACATGAACATGGTAAGATTCCTAATACCTACAATTGTCTAATGTACAATCAGCTTTTGAAGACAGATGAGACAACAGCACGTACTATATGAGCATCTACAGGAAACTTGTAAAAAGGACTACCCTTAGATCAATTTCAGTGTAAGCATGTGCCCAGGTACTGTTAACCCTAGCCAGCTGATCAATAGTAACAGGTCAGAATGACTCTATGTAGCTCATGGGAGTGAAAAGCATGAAAGGAGCATGAGGAAGACAGAGGACTGGGACTGTGTGTACAATTCGGTTAGCTGTAGTCTGTGGTAAGAATAGGGAGGATATAATTGCAAGTTTTAGATAAGCAGATAACTACAACCTCCTGCTGATACTTTTGTGACTGACCTTGAAAGTACTGCCACCAGTTCCAGTCCCACCACCAAACTCTTCTGGAGAGCCCTTGTTCTAAAGAATGGTTTTCTTCAAGGACTGATTGTCTATTTTGCCTTGAGAAATCACTGGAAACTGAAAAGAAAAAAATATGACCAGTATCCCCAAACTCTTAATATCTTACTAAAGGCCCCAGTTTCACTCAGGTAGCAAGCAGTAAAAACTAAGCACAGTTTTTCAGAACTGTCTTCCTAAACTTCAGCTTCTAAATCTCACCCAAATGTCACTTAAGGAACCCAAATGTTTTCTCAAATGCCTGCCAGAAAAATTCAGACCATGAGTCTGCCCTAGTTCAGTGTCCTTCACTAGTCCCACAGGGCCCATGTTTTCAGATTTCTCAGCATTATATAGTAGTTTATGTGTTTTTAAAGCACAACCCCTAGTTACTGCAGCTCTAGTCGTCATAGCTCAGCTCCACTGCATTTCATATTTGAAGTCATACTCGGATGATTGAAGTGATGTGCCCACCATCGTGTAAGAAAGCCATGGCAGATTCAGTGAGGCAGTCCTCCAGGGCAGCAATCAAATTTCTTAATCCTGAAACTGTCCCACATTTTAGTCTGATTTCCTAAGGGGACAAACCTGATGTGATGGCATCACTTCTGTCTCAGTGACTGAGTATTTTTGTTAGCCATCTTTCCACAATAACTTTTGATCCCTTTGGCTAATATCAGCCAAACTGGACAGAGGAGTAGAAATCTTAAAGATATTAAAGTACTCACAGTTGAGTGGTATGAAAATGCAGCCTAAGGGTTACATGCGGCTGCTAAAAAGTAACACGTTCTGCCTGGCCAATTCAGCTGCTGAGAGGCAGGTGACCAGTCACCACATTTACAGCACTATCTGTGGTGCCTCTTGCTTAATTAGGCAGGCCAAAAAGAAATTGGAATGTGGAGAATTGTCGGGAAGCATGGGGGGAGGAGTTAGATGGTCTTTGGCAAGTAGAAAGCATGGGGTAAAAATGAGGAAGGTCTTGTGGGGGAGGAGATGAAAGTTCAGCCTTGCCCTGCTAAGGAGAACTTAGTAGCTTGTCATACCTTGTAACTCATAAGAAAGTACTTCCACAATGGGTGGACAGACAGAAGTAATAGGAGAGGTGAGAGATATCGGTGGTAAAAAAAGCTGGATGGTAAACTCATGTGCGTTCAGAAATTATAATATTCACCTGTCCACTACCACTATGGATAGTCCTAAACACAGGAGGAGGAAGGGAACAGATTTTGTGCTTTGTTAGTCATCAGGGAATTTACATCTCAAACAGGATTTGTCTCCAAGTGGATTTTTGACCACTAAGAGTATGTGCAATGTGCTTGAAATCTGCTTATCAAAGCCTTCATGGTATCTTCTCCTTCTATGATTTTTCTGGAGGTCTACAAAGGGGTGAGCTCACTTTCCAACCTTTGATTAATTCTGTTTACAAAGTCATTAATCACCAACCTACTGCAAACAAGACTTCATTAAGTTCTCAGATTACATTTTCTCTCTTTCCAGCCTCCAACTTTATTATTCACCTTTCAACTTTTGAGGTGGAATCCTACAAACAGCAGTATGCATTGTTCCATGAGCCTGATCCCTACAATACATCAGTTTTCTGGAACACATAGGGAATCCATGGTACATAATCCCATCGTTAATTCCCAGGGAGCGACTAAATTAAGGTGACTCAGGCAATTTGCTAAATCCATCCATATCCCTGCCAAATGCACAGTCTATATTAAAACACACAGCTGTGAAAAGAAAATGTTTGCATTTTTATGGTTTTAACTATGAGGTTTCTGGGAACTAAACAGATTATCTGTTTTTCTAACTTGCCAAATATAAGGGGATATTTGACCTATTCGGGCCAGAATGCTTCAACAATATTTTAGTGTGGTCTGGCTATGTGTATAGTCCATGCACAAAGCACTACATGTACGCAAAGTTTTTCAGTCAACAGAATTATGGGCTTGTAAAGTCGTGAGCAGCTGTAAACAAGGTCTTAAAATCAGTAATGTCAGTCGAACTTTACAGCAGGTAACTAAGCTGTTCTGACCAATAGTATCAGCTCGTCAGAAAATCTGGCAATTTTTTTTTTTTTGGCAATTTTTTTTTTGTATGGCAGAACTATTAAAAAGTAATAGAGTACTAGACTGGGTTTGTCATTAGGAAACATTCCAGCATTTTTTATAGGTTTTTAATTTTTAGTTTTTTAGTTTTGAGACAATATCTAGTGCTTTAAGTTTGCATCTTTAAAGCCATTCATAAAGATTCTTGTGGCTCTTTTAGGTTTTTGGCCATATTTAATCATATTTTTGCTTGTTCCTTCTCTCAAAGTGTCTAACGAAAGAAGTGTCTAACTACAATACAATACAGCCAATACAGCCAAATACAATACAACAGCTAATTGAAGATTTCTAGTTTAATTACCTGTGTCATGGCACATGCTACACTTTGGGCACACTATTGTTCCAAATATTTCACGAACATTAACGCTTATGGGACTCTAGGAGCAACAGATGAACTGGAAGTGACTTGTGCCAGTGGGTCAGCTTGCTTAAAAATAAATGTCATTTGCAACATCCAAGAAATCGGAGACATTCCGTTGGGCTTGTCAATATGACAGGACCTAGGAGAGACCTGTAGCCTTTCAGAGTGCTGCTGGAGGCATGTACATAAAATCCTGGTGTATTTAAAATGACAAATGACATTATACAATTATGTTTAAGTACCCATATCATGTTAAGCAATAACATTAAATTATTTCGTATTCTGAGTAACAACAGCTCCTTTCAGAAATGTAGTTAACTGTAGAAACAACTGCGGATTTGCATTGGTCATCTTGGGAACTGAACTAATTTTTTGGAAGATAGTGTTTTCCCTTCTGATAACAAAACGCATGGAAGAGACCCTAAGTGATGGGGAGTGTAAGTTAAGGAAGAGAACTTTAAATGATATAATTTTTATAAGGATTTTTTGCCAATGTCTCAGAATGAAAGTCACCTACTGATCTCCACCTCACAGGGTGCAATGGGGAAATCTCTATAAAATGCCATGACACATGCTACGCTTTGGGCACATAATTGCTCCAAATATTTCATGAACATTGACACTTACGGGACTCTACTAGGAATGGATAAACTATTTTTGCAAATGAACGGGCCTTTTGAAGTTTAACTGAGCTCTTTGTCTTTCAGAAACCTCTGTCCAACAGACTCTCTGTTCCCCTGATTTGTATCTCCCTGGAGCTGTTCAGTGGCAACTTATCAAAGGTAAGAAATGGAATTAATACAGCTTTGAGTAGGACTCACTTTTAGCTACAGATTTCAAATGAAAATTTGCCTTGGATAGTAACTTATATCTCAAATCCACCAAAGCCAAGGGGTACCTGAGTGGTTTGAACTTTTCTCATACCAAGCAGAGGTCACAGAAGGCAACTCATGGGATTCTGGAAACAGAGGACAACAGTCCGAAAGGTCTAGGAGAAGCAGATGAAGAATGTCTGGACAGTGGCATCAGACTTCAGAGAATCTAGACTTTGCAGACTTGATATTAGGGGTCATACTGCACTGACCTCTCTGGTTACAGTGGAAAGAGTGAATCACTAGAGGTGGTTCATCATCATATCTCTGTTTGAAAGTCTGCCAAGACTTTCTGCTGGACAGTAGTATGAGTAATAGCAATCATCATAAGAAAGTATGTCATCAAATTGTACAGCCTGCCAAAGGGTAAATGTGGGCAGTTTCAAAGAGTGTCATAATATTTTCTCCAGACATACTGCAGACTGTATTCTATTAAAGAGAGTAAGTGGGGACATAGTTTTGGAAAAGACCATGCCTGTCAGACTGATTAACAAGTGCAAGCTTCACTTGTATTTAAACTTGACTTTTCAAGGGGCTGTCACACAAACCTGGCTGTACCACATCGTCTGCATTTGTTGTTTTCCAAACAGATGGAAATAATTTTGTTTTCTGCGAGTCAACTGGGAGATGACGTCTCTTTGCACAATGTGCAACATAATGTAACATATATAAATAAATATAAGCTGCGTTCTGTTAGCCATCTGAAATTAAAATGTTCCTTCTATTTACCAGGAATCTTCTCATTTGTACTGGGTATCCACTGATATTTATGGAATCAATATGTAATTTAGTATCAGTATATTTAATCATAATCAGCCTGAGTGCAGTGTTTAGTTGAACATATAAAATGTACTATGACTTTAAAATGTTTAATTTAAGAATCTCTGCCTTTGTGCATATGAATCAGAGACCTGTGTTTAATTATTAATAGCAATTAGAGCACAGAAGCAGACAAACAGCATCTGGTGGCAGGAATAATTTCATAGCCTAGCCCTTATTTCAAAGTCTCCTTTGGAACCAAAGCAATGCTTCACTGACTGATTCCTTGCAATGTATGAATTAAGGTTTTAGTTTCTAAACAACCCTTTGGAAGCTGTCTGTCATTTTATAAATCCTTCTAGGTTTATATATCTATGTGTGGAACAGATGCTGCAAAGGGGTATGGCTGGTCAGCTGTTTTCTTAATGTAATCAGAATCAGAAAATTATTCCTAAGTACTTCTCTTTTTTCATGGATTCTCTGCATCATGAATGCTAAAATTTTAATTATATATTGGTATTCAAGTCTCAAAGTCAGGGAATTAAAGTAGAAAGCTATTCTGGTAAATGCCAAATACAGACTTTGGAGTGAAACTTGCCAAATACTACAAATATTTTTAAAACACAAGTGTGTGATTCTGTATTTACTGAAACCAAAGACAATCTCTCAAATGAAGCACTTGCATCATATTTAAATTTCCTATGATTCACAGGGTTACATTGGCTCTCACCAGTGAATAAGCTGAAAATAATGTCACAGGTGTTTTTTTTAAATGTCATGAAACCAGAAAGTTTGAAATCACTAAATATGGATATAATTAATCTATATTGGCTAAAAACTAATAAAATAAAGAGGTGGTTATCAAATTTTTGTGAGGGTTTGTCAATCCTCAAAATATTCTTAGGGAGGCATAGACCCCTTGACAGTGCATAGCTTCTTGACAAAAAAGTTCTGCATTGAGAGGAGAGAAAGAAGTTATGCCTGACCACACATGAAAGATGGAGAAATGTACACTGGGAAATGTAGTTTGTGCAGCTCTGCTTTTGTTTTAAAGGTGTAGGACAGCTGACTTTCCCATATTCTGCACATTTTACAGCTTATGCCATTTTTAAGGAAATGTATAAAAGAATGTCTAACACATTAAAAAAGAACCCAACTCTCCTAGTCAACAAGTTAGTAGAACTTTAGGTTCTTTCCTGAAAGATATCATTAGGGAATGAACACATTGTGCTATTCCTGCAGTGGTATGAATAAGCTACTGGATCCCTTATGTAACATTCCCTGAATATAAATTACATATTTTTAAGCAGTGAATCAACATTTGAATCTGTACTCAGGCTGCTGCCACATACGAAGGCTTTAAGTAAATATTTTTTTCTAGAGTATGTAGGTTATTTTCTGAATGCTGCTAAATGGCTTGATTTGGAAAATGCACTTTCCAGAAGTAGCCCATGATAAAATGATATATATAGTTACAGCAACACACTTTATTGGAAGCACTCTTTTATTTAATAATCCTTCTGGTCCCAATAAGAATTTTCACTGTGGTTACTTTACACTTCTCTAAATGGCGAAACCCAGCTCCTTCTACTATTAGGATGTAAGCAAATAGTGTATTTTAGGTTAAAAAAAAATCCAGCCAGCCAGCATGCATATTCCCAGGGATGGCTTTTTACTTTAAGCTGTAACACAGCAGATGTAAATTAGGTGTACTTAAGTTTTTTTTCTCTGCTCTGGAGTTTTTCTTATATAGTAAATTTGTTCACCAAAAACTTTTCCCTTTGCTTTTTGAGCTCATGAAGATGATACTTTCTGTACCTACAAGTTCAACAGTTGTATTTCTTGGGATCTTCGCACCCACTTGAAAGGCAGCCTTGGCCCAAGCTCTTGCTCTCCATTGCTTGTAAAGTCCAACGATCTGCGATGTACCATCGGAATTTTGGAACTCCCTTGGGAAGTTCTAGATTCTCTCCCCATCTAGCATGTACTTCATGTACATTCATGTAAGAATGTACTTCATTCTTATGTTGCTTAAGATCCAAAAATATGAAAGGGAAGGGATGCTGGGAAGCTTCCCTCGCTTTCTATGATTCATGACGTGATATATCATCTCTCTTCCATGACTAACTAGTCTTACCCATTCTACTTTCTCCTACTTGACACCTGTTGGGGTCTGCAGCAGGTCTGCAGATGAGTTAGTTGACTTTAAAGACTTAGTCGTTAGTCGTGTACCTTTAAGACAGTCACAAATTGTCAGGTATGTAAACAGGATGTGAAGAACCGGAACTTAGAACCGCAGCATATGGGCACCTACAGCAACAGCAAAGAGCAAGCAAGAAGAAGGACACAAAAACCTATCAGG
Organism: Falco rusticolus; assembly: GCF_015220075.1. Classification (NCBI taxonomy): domain Eukaryota; kingdom Metazoa; phylum Chordata; class Aves; order Falconiformes; family Falconidae; genus Falco; species Falco rusticolus. Next base: position 15,152,133 of record NC_051209.1, on the reverse strand, counting down.
GTCTGACACATGTACTGTCTAAGATATATAAATAGTTTGTATAAACAATAAAGGCCATTTTGTCTGAACCCAGCCACATAGACATAGTGTTTTTCAGTCTGCCTCAACTTGCGTCGCCACATTTGGTGACCCCGACATGCTGATGTGATCCCAGTAAGTGGTATCATGAGGAGACCCTGAGACTGTGCCAATGTGACCCCGGTAAGGGGTGTCAGGAGCAGATCCTGAGACTGTGACCAGCTGGTTGCTGAGGAGGTGGAACCTGGTGAAGCGGAGTAGCGCAGCTAGCAGCTGCAAGATCCCGGGAGAACGTGACACCGGTAAGGTGAGCCACCAGGGACAACATGGGAACTAAGCTATCTAAAGAAGATACCATGGTGCTATCAATGTGGAAGTTAGTATTCGAGAAGTGTGGACCTACTTTAGATGGGCTGCGGTTAAAAAGTTTGTTATTGTGGGCCAAGACACATGGAGTAGAAGCGTCCGCTGCAACTGCTCTTAGTGTCGACCTGGGACAATTTAGGATCAACACTGTCAGAAGCTCTGGAGAAAGGGGACAAAGAGGCATAGGAGCTTTTGCCTACATGGGGACTGCTTAGACATGCTGTGGGGGCTTGCAAAATCACCAAGACACGAGTGGGGGCTTGCAATGTCAGCAAGACGTGAGTGAGGACTTGATAAATCAGCAAGACACGAGTAGGGGCTTGCAAAATCAGCAAGATGCGAGTGGGGGCTTGAAAAGTCAGCAAGATGCGAGTGGGGGTGTATCATTCAAACCTCCCCTGGATCCCCCTCCAGAATACAGAGAGGAGGAGAAGGGGGCGGAGGAGGGGGAGAGTCCATGCCCCCTACCAGATGCCACTCCTCAGTGTTCCGAAGCCCCTAAATCTGCCCAACGGCATCAACCTATGTTCAATAGTGATTTCGAGGACGAGGACGACAAGCAGAAACCTCGGCGGATCGATCCCAGCCCCCCCGACTCCCCCCAACATTTGTGCCAGCCCACACTCCTTCCTCCCATGGCTTCTTCTCCCCTCCCACCTGCCCCCTCTGCTCCTCCCCTGCCTACACAGGATGGAAATGCTGAAAACCCATAATCATGTCCAGCTATGACAAGGTTATCAGTCAGAGGCAATGAAGAAGGTGGAGGTGGTAAAAATCCTGTATCCAGCATTATGGTAATGCCGCGCGACCCTCAGCGATTTTGGCAGGCTGTAAGAGATGGGGCACTAAAAGAGGGAAACTGGGATTTAGTAGAACAGATAGGCAGACCGCTCCTTGATCTTACTACTCCTTCCACCAATGTGCTGCATGCATATCCTGTTGTAATGGGAAATGCAGCTGCTGGTAATCCTAATGTTCATACACCATTTGCTTGGAAAGTAGTGCAGGACTTGCAAAAAACTGTTTTGCAGTACAGGATGACTGTGTTCTGTCACGCAGAAGAGCTGTCTATAATCTACTGTATTACAGCGGTTGAAATATATTTTGCTATTAGAAGAAAAAAAAAAAAAGAAAAAAAATTCAAAAAAATTGAAAAAGAAAAAGGGGGAATGAAGGGAATGACCCCAGAGGCACGATTAGAGAATGCATGTTATGTTTTGAACTTTTTGAAAATATCTGCCGACTATGCGGTGCCTCCCATTGTGTGGCACTTTGTGTCAATTGGTGATAAGCAGCAAAAGCACGAAGGTGTCAGTATGTATGAAAGACCCTCATACCGGGCATTGGTCAGGACCGCATGAATTGTTAACTTGGGGAAGAGGTTATGCTTGTGTCTCTACAGATGAACGTCTGTGATGGATACCCACTCTCTATGTGCGGCCTGAGCTTAATGTGTCAAATCGTGGCAGCACTGCTGCTGCCAATCAACCCAACAACTAATGTGTGGTCTCCTTAGCACAGCAACTGAACCAGTCCTTGTTTGGTGTGTCTCTGGTGCAAGGCAGTCAACCTTTCCACACATGTCTGGTTGGTGTACCCTTCCTCGAAAGTGACTTGCAACGTGTGTTAACAGACATTATTGTGCAAAAGTGAATGTACGATTTTGACAAAGACTCTGGGGAATAAAGGATCTTACTGAAAGACTTGATATTTGGGATAATTGGTTACCTCTGTATAATGTTAACCCACAAGAAGTTGATATTGTTGGCACTTTGAATGCCGATAGTTTTTATGTAGATGCTAATGTAGTAGGAGGCTATGATGGGACCATGACACCCGCATAAATCAACACGTGAACATGTTGATAAGCATAATGCACTTAAACACAATATAACTTTGGATGAAGCATGTAATGATGTAGTTGATTTATGGAACTGATGGGAATGTATTGCAGCGGCTCTTCTCTTACCTGGAGCAGCAGCAGGGAAAGCATTAAAGAGTTAAATTACCTTGTTTGTTAGGTAGTTAAGAATGTGAGTCAAACTTCTAGTGTTTTGGGATTGTTAGCTGATGATTTGCCATAAGTACAACATGGGGTTTTACAAAACAGAGCAACTATTGACTTTTTGTTGTTGGCTCAAGGACATGGCTGTGAGGATTTTGATGGTATGTGCTGCATGGATTTAGGCACCCCATTGCAGTAACATGTTACCAAAATCTGAGAAAATGTCGGGGTTTTTTGGCATCCATTCACTCAATTGGCAGTATTGTTTGCTATTGACTTGTTTGCCGTCGTGTTTGCAAAGGGCCCTGCAGCACAAGGCAAACCTGGTACTAGCTGTTCAAAAACAAAAAGGGGGAACTGTTGGGGTCTGCAGGGGGTATGCAGATGAGTTAGTTGACTTTAAAGACTCAGCCGTGTACCTTTAAGACAGCCACAAATTGTCAGGTATGTAAACAGGATGTGAAGAATCGGAACTTAGAACCGCAGCATATGGGCACCTACAGCAACAGCAAATAACAAGCAAGAAGAAGGACACAAAAACCTATCAGGGTCTGACACATGTACTGTCTAAGATATATAAATAGTTTGTATAAACAATAAAGGCCATTTTGTCTGAACCCAGCCACGTAGACATAGTGGTTTTCAGTCTGCCTCAACTTGTGTCGCCACAGACACCTTTACAGTCTTCTTTCCATTCACATCCATTTCTATTAGTGTCATTCCTGTAAGCCACAAATAAAGTAGCATAATCTTAATTGCCTCTCTTCCACCTGGTCAAATCAATCTGTTGTACACAATTTTTTCTTTCCTTAACTCTACATTTATCTCCAGTTGTATTTTCCAGAAATAAAACGCAGAATGGATTTTAGCAAGGCACAAACAGTTGCTCTCTGATAATATTGTTTTCTTTTTCCTCAAAGACATGTGAAATATGTTAAGTTGAAACATGTGCTGCCTGCATGCAATAAAGGCTAAATTGCATGTCTTCTTATTAAACCAGCATGAATGCAGCAAACTGACTGATTAGACTTTCTTCTTCTTCCCACTCAAAGTAATAATAGGCCATTAGCCAAAACAGTTTTTAAAATATATTTCCAAACTGTCCCTGTGAAGGACTGTACAAACTGGGGTGCATTGAGAAGGAGGCAGACAGAGCCACTGGGCTGTTAAAAAGATTAAAACCATCAGAATTTATTAACTACTTTATATACACACACAAACACATATTAAATCCATATATTATGTATATTCATGTACATGCACATATTCATATGTATAAATGTGTAGAAAATATTTATGTATATACTATACAGTATATACCTTTCTCTTTGGGAAGGACTTTGCTTCAGGAGCCCTTATGCTAAATTCTTAACTCTTTGGCATCACTACCAAAGGAAACAAGTTTTAAGACAATCCCGTCAGTCATCCAGACTGTAAAATACCTCCGAAGGTTCCCAGAAGACAGAAATTCTTCAGCTTAACTATAGGAAGTCTAGTTCTCCACTGTGCTACTATATAAAATTAATCACAAAACACTGCTTTTGCCATAGTGACATTGCCAGTATTGAAAAAGGGACTTTTAAAAGGAAGGATGAAAGCAAAGGGCTCTCCACATCCATCTGTAGTTTCAGAGATTCACAGAAGTGTGAAGTGGCCAATTCGTCTCCATGAAATGTTCCCAGCTGAATGAGAAAATGGCATGGAGATGAATTTAGTCTGAGGCAGCAGCCTTTAAATGTTTGAACTGCTCCAGTCACCTGAGATGCTTCTATTATTACTGCCTCAGAAGCACCAATGCTTCCGTTCCTGTGATGTGCACCTGGCACATGCCCTCTTTGTCTCTGTCCGAATGTGGGATCTTTGACAGATGAATTTTCATTCCAGAGGAGTAGGCTTTCTCCTCCACCTGGGAGATAGTATATGGAGAAAACAGGAGGACTCAGACACCTTCCAGAGGTGAAAGATGCCCCAAAGCCAGTTGGAATTCGGTACTGTGGTGGAGTAGGGAAACTAAGGAGAGTAGATGCCTTCAAAGAAGGGAGGAACTCCCAAACTCATGGTTCATGCAAGAGTTGAAACCAATGAGGATCATGCATACAGCAACAGATTCATATTAATGCCCCAAAATGCTTAATTTAGAGCTCACTATCACACTTCCCCTCTTTCTCCTTTTCCTATCCCCGCTCTTTCCTCCAACCTGAGACTGCAAATCCTTTTGTTATCGATTTGTTAAAAAGTTAAGATTGACTTTATTTGTTTGATTATTTGATTTTATAGAGTTATTTTATAGAATAGAAATATAGGAGGATAAAAATATATTTTGAAGAAACTTATGATTATTTAGTAAAAGCTGTTAGGAGACCCTCTGTACATCTTGTACTAAGGCCAGAAGAATGGGCTGGAATCATTGTTGAAACTTAAGTAATAATTTAGAGTTTGAAAGGTTTCTTTGTATCTGACCAGTCTTCTGTATATAGAAAGTGTATTGAGATGTCAGAAGATGAGATTAATGGAAATTGGGAAGAGTCGACTGGAACAGCTTGTAGTTGCCTGCCAAGAAACCGTGAACTTTAGTAAAAGGTAATTCCAGCAGGGGGAGATCGCGACCACCGACTCATATACCACCTACCCAAATCGTACCCCAGACCCATTTCTGGACCTTTCTAAGCTCTATTGCGCAGAATCGGATATGGGAGGAGAATATGTTAATGATTTATGGGAAATATTATGATTATGTATGAATACTTAATGAATATGTATGAATAAGTTCTATATATGATATCTGATTTTGAAGCTTGGTGTGCGTTGATCGTGAGAGGACTCACTCATGCACCCGGCCATCAATAAAGAAGTGTCTGCTTATCTACATCACATTGGTGTCGATAAGTTCTTCATTCCGAGATTTCGGTAACACTTTTGTTTCTCCTAAATCCTTTCTTCCCTTATCCTCCTGCTCCCCTGTCACACTTCCCTAGCAATATGCTGAGTTCCTGCAGAACTATCTGCACATCTCATAATATATTCCCATCACAGAAACACGCTACCCAGAAGTAGTCACCCAAATAAGTCATTCTTCTAGCATTTATGCTAGAAGTAGACATTGAAATTATCACCCATGAGCATACAGCAATAAAAAATGTCCAAACCAGGTGCCCTTATGCCAGAAACGTCAAATTGAAACTGAGTGACTCTTAGCCAGAAATTCTAGTTTTGGAAACTTCATTCTGTTCAATATATTGAAAATCTGAGACAAACATACCAAAACCACAGCTTTTGTTTTAAACAATATTTCCAAGATTCCCTCCAGAATTGAATGTTTGTTTCTGCACTCTGGCATGGTTAAAAGTTCAGTATGTAAAACAATCAGAGCATTGTTTTAAGCTCCAAGGTAGTTAGAAAAAAAATCTTACAATTTGCTAAAATAAGAAAAAATGCTAGATTCATAGAGGGGAGAGCTATCTTAGGAACTTCTTGCTCAGGTAACAGCAAATCTGATCCACAAGTCATCCTTTATTACCACAAATGAACACAAAATTTCAGAAATGTATGAGCAGTCTTTTCTATTGTAGAGATCAGAGAACAGGCAACCTTCAAAAATAGCTTTTCAGCTTCAGCCCCAGCAGGGTTAGTTTACATCAATATCATCTCTTGTTTGGAGATATCCAAGACTGGGAACAAAGGCAGAGAAGTTAAGGGAGGGCAAGTGCATCTACTTTGGGACACCGAATTTCAAAAGAAATGTCAAACAGCTTAAGGGAGTTAAGAAGAAAACAAGCACCATTTCCAAAAACATTTGCTAGGAGGAAAGACTGTACAATTTGCAGTTGTTTTGCTGGAAGCAAAACAGCATAAAGAGCTTATAACAACCTTCAAACATGTAGAGTGCACTACAGAAATGAAAGAAATTATTTATTCATAGTGTCAGAAATCATAATAAGGTAATATTTTTGAAACCTTGGCAAAGATTTCCTAGAAGTCAGTGATACCTTCCTCACTACAGACCTCTGAAAATAGATTACACAAAATGCAACGAGGAAAAACACATATACTGATAATCTTGCTTGTGTAGAAAAATGATAAACTAGATAATAAATTAAGATCTCCTCCTGCTTTGCTTTAAGTACATAGAACAAAGATGGAAAAACAACCATCACAGTCAAGTGAAAGGCTGCGTAACAGCAGAAAGGAAAAGAACCCTCAAAATATGTACTGTTAACCCATTTCCCATTTAAACTCACAAAGTAGGAACATATAGAGGAATGAAGGCAGTGAGTTGATTAGCATTGGTAATATGCAGCTGTGGCCTTGCCTTAACGGCATTGGGTTGATTGACATGGATGATGTGCAGCTGTAGCTTGTTCCTGCTAAGTAGTTAAATAGCACCGAGGATTAGGAAAAAGAGTGGAGTGTGTAGTGTGGTCTGACCTTTGGAGGAGCAGTATAGACAGTAGAATCTGACCAACAGTAAAAGCCTTGTTGTAGCCTGCTTGTGCTGGAACAGGAATAAAGACATGACTGAAATGTGGTAAGAGAGAATTTAGGAACTGATGTTACATGCATTTGTGTCCTGAAAAAGTAAAAAAGCATGTACTATTGAGGGGGGGGGGGGGGGGGGGGGGGGGGGTTAAGAGATAGGGTAAAATTTAATGACTATGATAGTCTGCTAGTCTGCTTAGCTGTTTAGGGTAAAGTTTAAATGACTATGATAGTCTGCTTAGCTGTTTGCCAAATTTTACATGGTTTGCTTGGGTGCTGTGATAAGGTATATGGGAGTAAAGGGCTTCATGACCATATAAGTCCAGCTTTATGACCATATAAGTCCAAAGAACAATTACAACCTTGCAAGAACAAGCCAAAGCCGGTTCTGTGGTTTGGACAAAGAGCAGGATGTTACTGAGCCTGTGCCAGGTGTGGGGGCAACTAGTGGAAGACTCGCCTGCCTTCATCCTCAGGACCCCCGACGACCACCACCAGGGGACACTGTGCAAACTCAGTCGAGAGAAAAATATGGAAATGACTCGCAGAACTAATTTTAATACGAAGCGGGGATAGGTAATGCATATGTATAGGTGTATTGCAACATATTATGAATATGTAATGAGTTGCCCTATAAAAATAGAGCAAGTTTTTGAGTCGGGCGCGCACGGTTTTTGGTGGGACTACCCCCTGTGCTGCCCAGCGCTGAATAAACATACCTACTTTACAATCTTACAGATTGTGGAGTCTGCTTTCTGCACGTCACTATATGTAGTTGTTGGAAATGCAAAGGGTTGATAGCTGCAGCATAATCCTGGTAGATCCAGAGATTCTCCATGTGCACCTCTTGTAAAGCAAGCTTCTGGTCACTCTGCAGTTTTCCTGTGCTCTATCAAGCCAACATCCCTTTCCATTCCACTTGAACTGTGTTGCCAATCACATTACCAACAAAACTGTCAAGCAGTAATAGGTGAATGGCAAAATGTAAAAAACATTGTGCTGTTCCTGAGATCCTATTTTTATCTCTTGTGCTTTGAAAGGCATTCTTGTACATGGGTGCAAAATCTACTACTGCTGAGGGTTTTTTTTTCCTTTGATACTGACAATCAGTACCTGAATATCCTCAACAAGAGAGAGGAGAAAGAAATAATTGTGGAGTCTTTTCAGCTTTCAGACAGAATATGAGAACATACTTCAGGAAGATCAACCTCTAGAGAGAAAGCTGAATGTAGGAGTAGGCTTAACTTGAAAACAGAGCTAATGGGGAACAGCTATTACAGACAATACATTGTAGTGGTGCTGGTTGCCTTGCAGTTAGATGGAGGATTCGGTCACCTTGTCTGTATTTGGACCAATCATAAGTTTTATATTGGCTTTGAAATACAGAGCTAAAAGTAGCCCCAGTGTATTCACTGAAGGAGAACATACCAAATGCAAGGGGGAAAAGGGGCAACTGCAATCAGCAAAGAAAGATCAGTGATAAAGTCAAGGGAATAAAGCAGTGACTGCACTGAGAATTGGCATTAACCCAACATGGAACTCTCAGAATACAAATACCCTGTATCCAAAACCAACTGTCCTAGGGTAGATGGATCTGTCTCTCGGTGCAGTAGAAGTTTGGTTCTGCATTTGAGACCCTTTCCTCTTACAATCACCGCATAACATCCTGTGAAAACTTTTACACCCCTTGTGAAAAAGTTTTGCTTGAAAACATCTGGTTGAGAGTTCTGACTGCAAGCTCCAGGTTATGCCGCATACCTACAGAGACCAGTCTCAAAACCTTATTAAATGATCCTTGAGCCATCTATTTGATTAGCGTGGAAGTGTGGGGAGAACTCTGAGCAGCAGTAAAAGGCCAGAGGACAAAATAAGGATGGAACGTAAGGGACCGAGAAGCATGAGGTTTAGACAGTTGGTTTGAAAGCAGCATTTTTGGTAGTCATGGATGTGTTTAGACATGGATGGTAGTACCCCTGTGGAGAATTGGTTAACCGAACAAGGACATGTTAACATCGGAATGTTGAGTCATCAAGACCTTAAGAAATATCGAAAGCAGCTTATGTGAGAGTCAATGATTTACAAGGACACTCTGTCCTTGTTATCTTTGAGGAGGTTAGCACAGGGAACTTGTGGTTAACAAGAATGAGAATTTTGCCTAGAAACAAAGAGCATAGACGTAAGTTAACTTTTTAGCTGGCCAGCCAATAAGGAGCTTAACTTTTGCAATATGTATGAGCTAATTATAAGTGCTATAAAAGCTGTAACCGTAGTTGAATAAACGAAGTATGCTGATCTCTCATATTGAGTGACTGCTTCTTCCCTCCGTTCCGGCAAATGGCAACAAATTGGCGCCCGAACAGGGACCAGAGGACATAGGACCGGCGACCCGATAGCGGAGTCCGGACCCGGCGACCCGATAGCGGAGTCCGGGAGCCACGGTCGGCAGAGAAGTTGAGTGCGGTCCTGTAAGCAGCGCAGGAGGCGAAAGGGATATCTTCCCCGCGCCCGGGAGCACCTATAGAGGCTGGCCCGCCTGCTACGCGCCGCCGAAGTCTGCAAAGGCTGCAATTGTGCACAAATAGAGGTATGAACAGACAAGCGGCGTATAATTTGCTCAAATGCTTTTTAGAAAAGCGGGGCACTGAAGGGATAGATCTGAAAAAGGAACTTCCCGATTTATTAAGCTATGGTGTAGTCAGGGGATTTTTTACAGATCCTAATACAGTTTTTGAGGAAAGCGAATGGCGAAAGTTTGGGGATAAATTATTTGATGCTGTTATAAATGAGGAGAAAACAGCAAAGAAATTAATGAAACCGTGGCGGGCAGTTATAAATACTATCACTATGCATAAAGCTGAACAAAAAGTTGCTGCTGCTGCAGCTGAGAGGCTGGACGGTACGGTTTCTACCGGAATGCCCTCTGCACATCAAGCGAGTGCTGCTCCTTCGCCTGACTGTCCTTTGCCCCCTTCCGTACGCACCCTGGTTGTTCCGCAGAATCCTAGTGGACCTTGGGATCTCTCCCATTTAGATTCCTCTTTAGGAAATGAGTCGGCAAGATCACATCAAGCTGACGAGGTAACTATAGGGGAGATGCCCACGGCTCCCCCTGCCTCTGCAGAGGTAGTCGGAACCGGCGAGACAAAACAACCATCACTCACGCCAGTATCTAAACGAGGAAATAATCCCTTTTTAAACCAGAATGTGTCAGACCTTGTTTCAGAACGCCAGCGATGTTGGCAAAAGGTTACGGAGGCGGCTATGAGCTCAGGCGATCGAGAGGCTGCAGCCAATCTCATGACTGAAGCGCCAGCACGGGCCAGACGGCAGCGCGCAGGGCCGGGCCGTGGGGCGGCTGCGCTTCCCTCCCCGCCGCCGGAGCCGCCTGACGGCCCGCGGGGAGCCTCACCCAGCTGGGACTGGCGGCGCAGCGCTCGGGGCAGGCGGCAGGCCCGCCGGCCACACGTCTGTAGCAGCATGGACGCCATCTTGGCGCTCGCGCGCGGCTGGGCGGCGGCAGCGGGCTAGCGGCGGCGGCGGCGGCGGGCTGACGGCCTGCTCATGTCCCGCCGCCCGGGCCCCGCGCTGCGCTCCCCACACGCCCAGTAGCGCCGAGCCGCGACCGGCGGCGACATTTGCATAGCACCGCCCCGTGGAGCTGGGCACGCCGGGAAGTGTAGTCCTCGGGGGCGCACGCAGAGTAAGACTGGAAACATCTGGGCTGAATGGACTTTAGCATCAAAAGAAGTTCTCAACTGTTAACTCGAAAAATTAACTACATCAAAATGAAGCAGGTACCAGAGATCCTTGGAAGTTTCCACTCCTACAGGTACGCTTTGGGTCCCTAGCCGATGGGTAAAGCCTGCAGTAGAAGAAAACAATAAAGACAGCTCCGAAGAGCAACAAGGAACGACACGGAACACCGCTCCCAACCGTGGAGAGACATAGTACCACGTTGAATGTTATCATAGAAGAAGGCTCATATGTGAGCGAGCCAAAAGAACTGTCAATTGCCAATGTAACGTGTACTGTATGTTACCAGTGTGATCCTTGGATTTTATGTAAATGTTACACCTGTGGAAAGGCGTGGTGGCGTCGTAAAAAGCTTGCAAATTGCTGGTGTGAAAGTTGTCTAAACGAACAGTTTTTGTTAACTAGACTTTTGTTTGTGACAGGGCATGAACCTTTGAACAGCGACCGATATCCTCACTATCGAACTTGCTGGGTTAAACTAATAATCGAACAAGCAAAGATAATATTGGTTGGCAGTCTCGAGTGTAGTAAAGCTTGTCTAGTGCCGGCTATTTGGCCTGTCCCTGAGGAGGACTGGATTCGAGTAAAAGAAAAGTGTAAACAGCGATTTGCTTGGAAGTTGACTAAAAGTCAGGCAAAATCTATTTAGTGAAAGCTACCCGTAAGATAATAAGTAGTATCTTAGTTGTAGCAGATATTTAGATATGATGTTATTAGCTGTTGTTATAACAAGCTTAATCGCCTCGGTTACATCTGTTGTGCCTACTAGATCTTTTGACCCTAGAGAAAATGTCTGGGTTACGCTTAGCAGAGCTGTGAATACTACTACCTTTTGTGCTAGTTTAGCTACACCTAGTACCCCCTTTATCACTTGTTTAGTTGGCGTGCCATTAAATGACTCAGATTGGATCACCTTTAACCAGTCTCTTGTTCAGATAGGGATTACTATGCAATCAGATCGAGGCTCAAATATGAATGATTGTTTTGAAAAATTTGATAAATGGAATTTTAAACTTCCTATTGGTCCGAACCCTCAAGAAATTGAGCTAGTTGACTCATTGAATGCCTCTCATTGTGTATATATAGACTCTACTAGGTTTTATTGTCTTGGTGAAAGTTCTAACCCATCCTGTATTACCACTCGTGTAAATCCAATTGGAAATCAGTCTACTTGGAATAATTGGTGTAACCATGTCCATCGAGACCTATCAAACCTTGCCTTTGGAGTACGATCTCCTAGAAAGTTACCCCCTGGTCTATTTTTTATTTGTGGTAATAGAGCATGGAATGGAATACCCTCAATGCCTGTTGGGGGTCCATGTACCATTGGTCGCTTAAGTTTAGCTTTACCACATCATCATCCTAATAAATCAAATCCAACAAGATGGAAAAGAAATGTTATACAAACTATTCAAAACACCTGTGACGATAATGTACAACTTTGGAATAAGTGGGAAACAATCTTTGCCTCCATCTTTATACCAGGTATGGCAGCAGCTCGTGCACATCGAAACCTAGAGACCCTCTCGTGTTGGATTGTTAAACAAGCTAACCTAACTAGTAAGGTTTTGTCTAGCATAGCAACAGAACTGGAATCGATACAACACGCTGTTTTACAAAACCGCATGGCCATTGATTTTTTGCTTTTGGCCCATGGCCATGGATGTGAGGATTTTGATGGGATGTGTTGTATGGATCTGGAGGATAACTCTAGCTCCATACACAAGGAAATCAAACAATTAATGGAGCATTCGCAGAAAATACAGCAGGATGTTGGGTTTTTTGGGTTAGAAGATCTAACTAATCGATTGGGTCTAGGAGGATGGCTAAAAGGGTTAATTCAAAGCTTAGTTTTAATTTTAGTAATGCTTGTAATAGGACTTTTGATTCTTAGCTGTGCTTTATCATGTATTAAGCGTCTTGTTACTCAAGTAACTAATAACGTTTGGCTAGCACAAAATAAAAACGGGGGAATGTGGAGAACTGGTTAACCGAACAAGGACATGTTAACATCGGAATGTTGAGTCATCAAGACCTTAAGAAATATCGAAAGCAGCTTATGTGAGAGTCAATGATTTACAAGGACACTCTGTCCTTGTTATCTTTGAGGAGGTTAGCACAGGGAACTTGTGGTTAACAAGAATGAGAATTTTGCCTAGAAACAAAGAGCATAGACGTAAGTTAACTTTTTAGCTGGCCAGCCAATAAGGAGCTTAACTTTTGCAATATGTATGAGCTAATTATAAGTGCTATAAAAGCTGTAACCGTAGTTGAATAAACGAAGTATGCTGATCTCTCATATTGAGTGACTGCTTCTTCCCTCCGTTCCGGCAAATGGCAACATACCCCTTGGTCCAGAAAAGTACTACAGTCTAAAAAAAAGGCACATAAGTTAAGGGACTCACCTAACTTTGTCATCTGAAGTTAGGTGCTTAGTCTAAGCCATCTGTTAAGTCCCTAGAGAAATACTTCTAGCGGGTGTATCACGCTGTTGGTCAGAGACCTGAGAAATGAACACTTTGCCCTCTGTAAGAAAATTCTTTTATCTGTATACTGTTCTGGAAACTCAAATAATGATTAATTTACATTAAGCAGCATCTTTTTAGACAGCTTAAATTAAATGAGAGGAATCACACATAAGCAACTTGATCATTAACAGAAAATAATTCTGTGCCTAACCAGGGATCAATATTGAGATGCCTGAAGTCCCTAGCTCAAGTCCTCACTGTTTCTTTTGGCAACTAGATCATCATCCATTTTTAACCCTAGAGAGTTTAAAAAAAAAAAAAAAGTCTGTTAGAGTATAAATTCAAAATTCAATTACTTAGCTGCTTAAATAACTAGCAGACTTGAAAAGTCTAACAGCAATAGCAAAGAGAGAGCAGAAGAGGTGACTGAAATGCCTGATACAGAGATCCTGGCTATAAAGTCTTTCCTCAGTGACAAACAAAAGGTCTTTTATCATAAAAAGAAAGACAGAAGGGTTTTCACTGGAGGACAATAATTCAAAACTATGGAATGGTTCTCCAAGGAGCTGTATTAGTAGTTAGTCAGGATGCAGCTTCATGATACTCTTGTTAAAGTGACAATCACGACTTTAAAAGGATTATTTCAGATCCCAAAATATGATTTTTTATATGAAAAAATGATTTTTTTTTCTCCCTGATAATTTCAAAGATCCAGCTAATATAAAATACCCAACAATCATTCCAATTGGTACATCTGTGCACAAGAGTGAATAGCTAAGAGACCAATGGCTGAGGGGCATTGGAAAAGTGATTGCCAAAACGAGTATCCATAAAGTTATACCCTTGGCTACTCTGGGATTTCAAACAAATGTGAGTTTAATAAGGTCATTTTTATATCTAGATGCTTAAAATGTAGCTGAAGTATTAACTCTTTTGTAGATGTACTTTTAAATCCTAAGTAAGCAATAAACACACATAGATTTTTTAATTTCATTTTGTATCTGTATTGAACAAAACAAAATTATATATCTAATTTTCAGAAGAGATCTCTAACTTTGGGTGATGGCACAGACACTCAGTGTCAAAAGCAGTTTGTGTCTGTGTAGTTTTCTGAGTGTCACACACAAAATATCTGGGGTTTGGAAACTCGGAGACCTATACCATAGATACAAATGAAAATTAAATTATTGAAGTCATCTTCTCTGAAAGGGAGGAAACAAAACTCCACAGAGCTACTAAATTATAAAAGACCCCCTCCCTGCATGCACACCCTGGCGCAAGCACACCTTTAATATATGTACCTCTTATAATATACAGACATTTAGAAAAATCTTCATTAGTCCAAAACAGCAGGTGCTAAATCAGGCAGCTTTGCAATGAAGCTATGCAGGGAAAGTAGAAATAAATAGTTTACAAGGAACACAGACTATCACCTTTTGCAACACTGGCATTACCATTTAAATGGTCCTTAACAAGGATCTTATTTTGCTCTATTTTACATTCATGCTTAGCAAACAAATGCTGAACATTCATTAAGCAAACCTGCTATAGCAAATGAAAAAGATACTTCAGGAATGTTATCACACTCTGTGTTCTGAGTGTGATAAATAATTAAAAACCTGTTGGCACACTGGTGTGTGTTTTATGTTTTATATATGTATAAGACTCCATATCTGCAGCAGGTAGGGAAACTATCTTTTCCTACAAGAGCCTATCACTCTTGGATTTGGAAACCAAATGTTGGAGTCTTCTTTGCAGTTAATCAGCATTGTTCTATTGAAATCAGCGGAGCTGTTTACATCATTGGAATAAATGTTCCTAACTATTTACTTCCAAAAGAAAGGAAGTGATGACCGACTTTTAATTGAACTGAATAATTTTACATATGATTGAGAAATAGACACCTATTTAATTTTTGTTTTAAATTTATGTCTTTTCACAAATGCAGAAGATTAAAAAAAAGTGCAGCAAGCTTCAAACCAGAAAAAAATATCACATTTTGTATTATGTAAGGCTAAAATGACATTTGTGTTACTGTAGATGGTTCATAGAAATAGTATGAAAAGGAAATAAAATATCCATAAAAAACTTTTGCAATCAAATACCAGTTTTCCCACATTCCTCAGTCGGAAAGATAATGCAGGTGCATACACCGGAACATACACAATAGGAAAATTGTTAAAACTACCCTAAAAATCTTTGAGAACTTTCTTAAGTATGAGATTAGTTAGTAATTATACAGTATTCTAAATTGAAAAATATTATTGTTTTTCCATTGGGAAATGCCATTGAAAAACTCTTCTTATTTTTTTCCTCTGATTCAGACAATTAGATGAAATTGTCTCAAATTCACAAATTGTTTCAGTTAATTGAATGAACAGGTTGATAAGATATGTTTCGGCTGATAAACAAGATGCAGCTTTACTTAAAAATAAAATCTCATTTAAATGCTATAGGAGCTTCAGCTCCTAAATCATTTGTGTTATTCTGAAACTGGTGTACTGTCAAGCTAGTAACGTATTTTCATTTTGATTATGTACAGATTTCCCTTGTACTATTAACCACTTACTCTCGGGGACTGGGTGGTGTATAAGCCTTCACACTGGCTTTCTCTAGCTTGCAGTTAAAGAAGAAATGCCAGTTGCCCAGTTGTAGGCAATGTAATTATTAGAAGCCAGAGGGCAAGTTGTTCACAGTGGAAAAATCCAGGGAAAAATCCAGGGTTGGTTGGATTTGTTATTCACTTGGCTGCTTTATTCTTTCCTCTTATTCAGTAGAGGGTTGTATAGCCTTTCTTTGTCTGTATAGACTGCTCTTTTTTGCTTTTAAATCATATAATGGCAGACTTAAATTTTTATTTTCTGTCTAAAATTTATATGAAGGTAAGTTCTGTGGCACTTAAAAAGCATCATATATAAAATACATATATGTTGTTCAAGTGTGTACATAGTGTACAGCAATAGGTATCTTTTAAAGAAGCTACTTCTTTGCTTGCTTGAATAGTCAGGGGATTTGAGGTTCAGGGAGTCTCAAAGTTTATGTGGAGGAGCTTAAATTTAAACCGAACTGAACTAAATTTATGTTTCTGTACCAGGGGAAGGCATACATTCTGCTTTTCAAGCACTATGCCTTAACCCCACTGCAGCAGATTAGCCTTGGCAAACAGCCATAAACCCACCCAGCTGCTAACTCACTCCCTCTCCTCCATGGGATGCAGCAGTAGTGGCAGGGGGAATAGAATAGAGAAAGCTCATGGGTCAAGGTAAAGACAGGGAGACTATCACTGTCACAGGCAAAACACTCTACTTAGGGAAACTTAATTTAATTTCTTGCCAATTAAAATAGATTTGGGTAGGGAAAAACCTCAACTTCTTCTCACAGAGGCCATCCCTGCAACCTTCCACTCCCAAAATCTGAATGTTGGACACCCACCTAAACAGAAATAGGCAAAATAAATAAATAAAAAATCTGAGAGGGCACAGATTGTTGTATTATTCAAAGTCACCAGAAGGCACCATTACAGTTAGTCTGACAGTCTGTTGAACTGTATGAATAGGCAGTTAGATCTGGAATAAATGCTTGGGTTTTGTGCAATTCTTCTTTACAGGCAATGAATATCGCCAGAAAAGTCTGTTTTGTCCAAGTCTCTCTTTGACAGAAGCATTTATTAGATGCAAAGCTGCTGCCTGCAGGTTAATATGCAGGTAAAACAAAATAATTGCATATTGTCAGATCGTGGCAATATGAAAGGATCGGGAAATGTAGAAGCAGGCTAAGAAAAATGGGTAGGGGACCAAAACTATGGGATTTTCTGCAGTTCAGGTTCTTAGGAAAACTGGAAAATACTAACTCTCCCCAACCCTGAAGGTATTCAAGCAGCTTTTCAAATTACCTTTCAAGGACGCTCAAACAGGAAAAAAAATACCCTCTGTGTCGGATAAAGGGCATATAAATGTGTAACCCTCAGGATGGCAGTCTCTGTAAGAGTGGGAAGAAGAGGGATGAGGGGCTCACCCAGGTCTGGTTAGCATTACCTGAAAATGCTAAACTTTTTTAAACTGTGAAGCCCCACAGATACCAAGTAAGGGCAGTGCCTCTGACTGAGACTTGAGTGACAGATGAGGTACTTGCTAATTTTTCCATTTTAATGTCTCTTTTTCCAGATTAATGGTTTTTCACCAATGGATCTACCTGTAAAAATCCCTGTGTTTATGCTCCAGTGATGTAAACTATAAAAATTGTTACCACACCAGCGTGGTTTCTGCCTTCACCAGTTAGTGTCTTTCCCACCAGTGCTCAAGCACAGTTTGCAAAATAGAAATGGACAGGGATTTTTCCCAGTATTTTCCATGGATGAGGCTTTTCTTCTTGGGAATAAGGCATTTGAAAACGAGACTTTAGCCATATGAATGTGATCTGTGCCCCTTCATAAAGTCCTTAGCTCATTTTATTTCCCAGTATTGACACAGTTAATGGGCAAGGACATCAGAACAAATGCCAATAGCAGCAGAAGGGGTTGTGGGGAAGAATCTTACCCATTTCTCACTCAGCCTTATGTTTAAACACATAACTGACACAACTGAAGAACCTTATAAGTTTATATACAAGAGACTGTAATTCCATTAAGAGTTAAACAATTCACCATTTACAGCAGCCTGAAGTGAGCAGTTAGGGGGAAGCTTACCCTGCTGATTGTAACCACTCTACAATGTTAGAATACTGTGTGAAACCTGGTTAGTGATCTAATCCATATCAAAACAACTTCAATATTATTTTTTTTTAAATACAGGTTATTTTTCTGGTAATGCTGAAGTAATTCCTGCCATCAATAATTGTGGTTGTCACATGACTAGTGATCTTAGGCAGATAAAGATAAGTCTAAACTTTAACTATGATGGAGACTGAGAACTTCTTAATACTACACGCACCAAAATCAAAATGCTTGCTTGAGTTGTTATAGAAAGGGGAACAGAGTACAGATAATACTCCAGATCCCAAGATTTTATCCTCTTACAGTGTCTAAAAAAGTTGACAAACTACTTCTGTTTGCTCAGATATGATTCGTACTTCAAATTGTTATACTGCTCATTATTATTGCGGACTATTACTTATTAGTATTACATCTTATAAGTGCATTTCCTATCCTCTGGGGGAATTAAAAAAAAAAAAAAAAAAAAAGGAGTTGGGTTGTACACAAGGAGTATGTAGGTAGAGACTTTCTGAAGATATGAGTTTCTATTCAAGACAGACAGAAGGTTTGTGTAGTACCTCTGAGACCTCAGTGCTTAGCTGAAGTCAGGTCACATTTGGATCTTGAAAGGTTGTATCAGTTGTTTGTGGCACACTACAACTTGCCTCTGTTGGAGGACTCCTGTTTTGGGGAACTGCAATCTGAGCACACCAGCAAATCAACACAATTGTGCTGCAATGGAGAGATGGGACGCTGCTTGATGCAAACAAATGTTCATTTATTGTACACAAGCATGAGTTTATATATGTTTTCAGAAGCTGCGCGCTTTAAACAGATTGGTTCTTTAAGCTAAGCATTACATACTAGGCAATCCCTGATTGGTGGCTAACTACAAACAAAGGACACTTTAAGTAAGTTTTTACAGTCATCAATTAACAGCAAGGTGTTACTTCTCCTTGGCACCATCTGTGCCTCATTCCCTTATCTTTTCTCAGCATGACTCATCCTGTTGATTGTTATCTAGTCACATTCCTTGTGCTCCCAGGGTTTGTGGCTTACAAGCTCGAGCTCATTCCTTTCAGCTAACTGATTGTTACTTATGGTCCTGATTTCCAGGCTTGCTCCTGCACAATTGGAGTATTAAAACACGCAAATAAATACACATAAGAATGCTTGAGAAAAGGATGGGAGACAAAATAGTAGAAAATGAGAGGGTGGACTGTGAAGAGGCAAACATTGTGTCAGAGTGGAAGGAACATCATAGCATGTGGAGGAGAATAGGTATAAAGAAGTGAGAAGCAAGGTTGGACTCTGGGATCCACATTTGGGTGTGCATGACAGATTCAGTGAAAACAGAATTTGTCAGCACTTTCTGGATCACATTCTTTCCTCTGCTCAGTGTGCTTGAATCTAGAGTGAATAACACTGCTCTTGAGAGTATCTGAGTTACTGCATCTACTACCCTGGTGAGCCAAGATCCTTTTGAAATATAAAGACTAAACTTTTCTCTTTGTACTCATATAAACCAGCAGCTTATCTGAAATCTTCAAAAATAAGAGCTTCCAAAAAATCTCTGAGATGAGAAAACCAATGAAATAAAGGTTCTCACATTTACATCTGATTCCTACCTTAGGATGTCTCGAAAGAAGTCTTGTCTCAAACACTTGGCTCCCCTGTGCTCCAGGGCAGCCACTCCATGCATCAGATGCAGATGCTGAGCCTGATCGGTCATCCACAAAGATGGGCTGCATCTAGAGTAGTCACAGAGGAAAGGAAAGACCATAGCTGCGACTCCTTGAACTGAAAATGCCTGAGATAGGATATTTTGTAGTGGATCACAATAACCTCTTCTAGTTAAAGCCCTTTCCCTTGCCAGAACAGCTTCCGTCTCTCTGCACCCGTAGCCATCCTTTCTTCTACATAAACTACCATGACTTAGGATGGTAGAAAGCAGGTTCATCAGAAGTCTGAGAGGTGAAAATGGAGACAGCAGCAACATGAAGCAGACAACACACAGCAAGGAGAAGGATATGATGAGGATGACTTGGGTAAAACAAATCCCTACAGCCCAGCTGTGCAGGCATGGAAGAAGTACAGGGGTGTTACATGTGGTCCATGCAGAAAACCAAACTTTGTAACAGAGAACCCACTCAAACAGCTAAAGCAGGTGATGAATGAGTGCAACAAACCGGCTGTCAAACAGGGTGGGAAACACAATTAATGGATTCTAACATGGCAAGGGATTAATGACATGAAAAGGGGAGGATGGTAAAGCAGGAAACTCTCTTTGCAGCAAACAATGAAGGAGAGTGGAGCAAGAGCCTTACTTTTCTTTCATCTGCTGAAACAGTGACCTTGCCTAGCCTCACACGTGGTCTGTGAATAGCTACACAATCCAGGCATTTGAAAACACAGTCATAATCTCCAGTCTACTATGACCAAAGGTGGTTAATAAGCACCTTACTGGGGTAAATCAGGGTATGAATTTGTGATGCAATTGTTATAGTAACTGTGTGTTTACGCAGTGCTTCCATTTAACAAACATGAGACAAATAATCCTTTCAAGAGAAGAAGACAATTACAAGAGCTTTTAAAAATGAACTGTGCATTTATAGTTTCTGAGGTTAGATGCAATCTAATGTGTGTTGATGTATGAAGATCTGTATTTCTTCATCATAATTTGAACAAGTTCCCTGACTAAAATTATACAGAAATGGGAGAAACATTTGCAAGTAACCAGGCATGTCCTTCCTAGATCTGATAGCATCAGGATGTCTATTATTACCTCCCGATTACTCTTACAAATAGTTTTTCTCCCCTTGAAGAAGTAACACAGACCAATGATGAAAGGAAAAAAATTGTGACCTCAGGTTATTCACAAAAATATCACTTCTCAGTTAAGCATTTGCAAGACTTGGCAAAAATATTCAGAAGTCAGAATACTCCACTGGACAATCACAATTTTGTGATTATGCTATTTACCATTAAATGAACATACACACAAACATAAACATATAGATTCCATATGATTTTTTTGGCAAGGAAAGGTATAGAAATAAAAGTATTATTTAAAGCGATATTTAGAAAACATGGACTTCACTGTGAAGAAAAATGATAAAACTTATTACAGAACCATCCTGATTCAGTGATGGTGGGAAATAGAACTCAAAACCATGACATAAAAATAGCAAATATAAATAAATTACAAAATAAATATTAGTTTTTTCAACATCATTACTGCAGAGAATGCCTGTATCACATGAGGCTGATTACCAGCTTCCTAATCTATTTGAAATAAAAACATTTAGACTCTGCATACTAAGATAAATTGCATCCGTGAATATTTGATTGACTGAAAGAAATTATAAATAAATATACAGCCACTTTTAAGAAAACTTTAAATTCTAGGAAAACCTAGAGTTCTAAAAGAGTGCTACTGTGGTATTGATATTCACAAAGGATGAGCTGAATAGTCCTAGTAATTATAGGGCAGTTAACCAGACATCAAATTCAGACAATGTAATGGAAAAGTCAATATGATTTTACATTAATAGAGAGTCAGAAAAAGGAGACTATAATTCATGCCAGTCAGTGTGGTTTTATGGAAAAAAAGGGTTTTCTCAAACAGTTTAGATTTCATTATCTGATGAGATTACAAATTTGGTTGATAAAGGTAGCTGTATATAAGTAATATGTGTTGACTTTGGTGTGGCGATTGACTTCTATCAAATGAAGAGATGCTTTTTTAAAAAAAATTACAAATATCTGTAGGTCATATGTTAAATGGGTTGTAGATCTGCTAATCAAAACCTTTTAAGTGTTTGTTAATGGAAAATCATCACTGGATGTGCCAACATTCAATATATTTATTTCATGTTCATTGCTTGAAAATGGAAATGCTGCAGAAAAAACCCTCCTAGTAGAGGTGGGAGCACATAAGGAGGGGAGACCTTATTGCTCTCTACAGCCACCTGAAAGGGGGTCATAGCAGGGTGGGTGTTGGTCTCTTCTCCCGAGTAACAAGTGATAGGACAAGAGAAAACAGCCTCAAGTTGCACCAGGGGAGGTTTATATTGGATATTAGGAAAAATGCCTTCACTGAAAGGGTGGTCAAACACTGGCACAGGCTGCCCAGGGAGGTGGTGGAGTCACCAGCCCTGGAGGGATTTAAAAGATGTGTCAATGTGTTGCTCAGGGACATGTTTTAGTGGTGGGCTTGGCAGTGCTGAGTTTATGGTTGGACCTGATGGTCTTAAAGGTCTTTTCTGACCTAAATGAGTCTATGACTCTATTATAAGAGCAAGGCTAGCTTGCAGAGTGATGAGAGTTGGTTAGTGAGGTGTATTTGAGTTAGATACCTCTAGGAACAGTCAAACCCAAAACTTTGATCTCTCGCTTCACCTGCCAGCTTGTGGCAAAAACTGCTATCAGTAATGAAGTGGAGTAATAAGCAGATGACAGTAATTACATGACTGCATGTGGCAGTATGGAAACAGGTGATGGAATAATGCATGGAGTTCTTGTTCTTATACCTTACAGAGGAAGTTATAAAGTGGTGATGAAATAAAAAATACACAAAGCACTTTGAGATCTACCAAATGTGCCTTACAATGGAAAGCATAAGAGTTTAGATGAAAAATGAGATTGATAAAGGTGACATCAACAATTTTAAATCTGTCAAGAAAGCAAAGTGCATAACAGAAGGCTCTTTTGCTTAGCCAGGGCCATAGCAAGAAACAGTGACTAGAAAACAAACGTTGACAATTTCACTTTAAAAATTGTGACTAATTTCCATTTTGAAGGGTAATGGTGATCAATGATCACCCCTGATCAGTGATGAAGGATAATGTGATTGACACAGAATTAATAGGTCAGAGATATACAGAAAGTCAGATGAAATGATCCATAGTTAAACATTGAGGAATTTGGCTTGATTTGAACTAGAATTTGTCATAGCATTCCATTATTTGAAGATAACATAAATAGCATGCTATGGGAAGCTCAACATACATCTTAGAATTAGCATGCCTCTTGCAACTTCATTTTTTTCTTGAATACTGACTCTTTTCTGAACCATGTAGCAAGAAATTGTACTTCTTGTTGTACGTTGCATACGGCTATTTGTCTCTAGTTAAATCATGTCCATTAATTCCCTTGAAAGATTTATCAAATATGACATAAAAGAAAAAATGTAGAATCAAAGGTTAATTTAATATTACAGAGATTTTTAATGGTGTTTTAGTATTAATGATGGCAGCTCATGAACCATGTTTAATTAAATGAATGCAGGAAATAAAAATCAAACTTGTATTTAGCTTTAATTAAGATTATAACCTCTAAAGCTCAGAAGATGTTATGAATAAACTTTCTTCTGGTCTCTGGTAAAGGCTGTATTTAACTAACATTGATGGTAGATTTGATAGAGCCTATCAGCAGCTTAAACCTCATCTTCAGACAGCTTAAAAGCGGTGTGGCTTCACTGAAATATTTTTCAGTGAAGGAATTACAGTGAATGATGTCAGTTTCAGATCTGGTCTATTTGTTTCTGTGTGAGGTTTGGAGAACAGGTAACATTTATTAACCTGTCCCACACATTGCACACGATGTTCAGGCCACTGGAACAGCAAGATTCATTCGTTTCTTGAGAGGAAATGCTAAAAACATGTTTTCAAGATTGCAACTCCTGCTGCTCTGGTAATGCTGGAGTGGGTGCTTCCAAAGAGTTCCATTTGGAACTGGTCTCCCAGGGGCAGTGATTTAAAATACTGCATTTTAGCACTATATGACACATCTTTGTAGAATTTCACCATTCTGAGATCACAATACAGGAAATCACTGCAATAAAAAATTGTATACAACACATACACTGAAGCAGTAATTAACCAAAATAATTAATAATAATACTAATACTACTAATAATAATAATAATAGTTTGAACTGAAAATTAAGATTAAGGCTATATTTTCTTCATCTTTTATCTGCCTGGTTAACAAGGAAGGAATCATCATTATGAGATGAATTCTGTGAATATGCATCACCATCTTGTATTTCCTCTTTTCTGATTTTATGTCGCTGCTACCTTATACAGTTTCTTACCTCTGTAAGAATTTTGGTGACATCAAACTTTACATATACATAAGAAGGGTATTCATCTGCTGCCACCATCCTGCACTGCTGTCTGTCTGCTCTCAACAAATCTAGTGTCACAGTCTGTTTCTGAACAATTCTGTTTCAACTATAGGTCCACTGTAAGGAATACAAACTCTCATCATGTATAGAAAGATGTCTGCTTAATGCTATCAGGTACCTGGGCTTCTCTGTTCCCCAGGCTCCCATTTGTTCCTGAGCTCCAGACAGTCTGTATCATCTTGTACCTCAATTTGCAGCTGGGTACATATGTATTTCCATATGGCTATTTAAAGGCTCTTCTCTGTCACCTTCCCTCCAGATTTCATTTTCAGCATGAGACAGAATTTAAATAGATTACCAAGTATCCAGAATACTTCAAAATGAATCACTGGAAACAGTCATTGTAGTGAAAAGTAGAAGGTAAATTATACAGTGAGATTATTGCTGTTTCACTCCGAAATAAGTAACTTAGAACTTTTATTCCACAGAGCTTGACCTAATTTTTAAATCTTTATTTTAAAATTTTCATATATATATATACACACATATATATATAATTTGTGTGTATATATATAATCAAATTACCCATTATATATAGGTATATATTCATAGAAAGAGTAACATTTATAGAATTATAAAGCCTAATGTGCTCCTGACAGTTTATTGAAAAATTATTACAACTTCAAGACCACACAATTCTACCTGATATCATCACCATATACCTTCTGTTTCAGACTGTTGGATAAAGAGGAGTTGTTGCTCTGGCAAGTAACAATTCTTAAATTAGTAACAATTTTGTTAATTCACTGGCAGGCCTTGGATAATTCCTTTGAAGGCTTTGCTTCTGTTTGTCTTTTTACAAGATTGATGTGACTGATACTTCCCTGCACAACAGAGATGTTGTGATCTTACATTTATGCTTTGAGGCCCTAATATGAAAAGGATCAGGTATAATTTAACCATCTGAGGGGGAAAAAACACCATCAAAGAAACAAAAGAAATACTGCAGTACACAGATGAAAGCACAGACATTATATGTGATCTAATCACAGTAGAGTCTTTACGTATTGGTTTATTTATTTAAAATCAGTTACTGAATATTTATTTTATTATTATTTTTCAGCAACTGAGATTTGTCTCTCCATCTCTACTGCCTGTTATGTTATCTCTACCGAGGGATTAATAAAGAAGTTGTTTTTGTTGGTGTCATATTTACTGGTGTAAACATGCAGTCTGGGAGACAATAGAATATCTTCTGAAAAAAAAGGTTCCATATATGCTAAAGAATGCAGGTGATTTGCAGTCTCTCATAATTGATTTCTAGCCTGCTTACATTGGTACATGTGGCACCGCAGAAAGCTTCTCTTCCAGTGAGGCATACCCAAGAGCTCCATATGCAAGAGAACATCCATCTGTCCTGTCAGACAGAGGATGTCACTGCTTGACAGCGCTGAGGGAACTGTAGTCAGTATGCAATGAGAGTAACTAGGCCATAGTCATATAGCTTTTGCCTTGCTGAATTGAATGAGGGTCTTTCCAGTGAGTGGTCCACATGTTGAGCGGCTGAGGGGTGGATGGCTGTTGGCTCACCACCAGAGACGCTAATGCTTACTGAGGAGCCTGCGCGCTGTGCTGACTCTAGGGCTGGATTTAGCCGTATTTCACACATTAGGAGACCATAAAACAGACTTCCATTTTCCCCTGCAACAGGAATTACTCTCTCTTTCACTTTCAAATATATATACATAGTGGAAAGTGATCTTTTTGACAGAAGAACAGAGAAATGAGAGGAAAATGTTGAAGCCATGGATCAAAACTTCACCACAATATATGAATACAGAGAAAAAGGAGCTCCTTGAGATTCAGCTCTAGCTCCCAACTCAGTCACTAGCCTAGTCATCACTACCCTACATGGATGTTTCCAGAAATACATTTTCTTACAAAACAAAAAAACTGAATCGCCAGAGAGATTCTTAGCACTGGGATTAAAAAAGATTTCTAACCTTGACATCTAGGGCCATTTGTAGAAACAGTTCCTGTTTCTTGTAACCATACATTCATAGAATAATAGAATAATTTAGGTCGGAAAAGACCTTTAAGACCATCAGGTCCAACCATAAACCCAGCACTGCCAAGTCTGCCATCAAACCATGTCCCTGAGCAACACATCGACACATCTTTTAAATCCCTCCAGGGCTGGTGACTCCACCACCTCCCTGGGCAGCCTGGTCCAATGCCTCACCATCCCTTCAGGGAAGAAATTTTTCCTAATATCCAATATAAACCTCCCCTGGTGCAACTTGAGGCCATTTCCTCTTGTCCTATCACCAGCTATCTAGGAGAAGTGACTGACCCCACCTACCTACACCCTCATTTTGGGTAGTTGTAGAGAGCGAGAAGGTCCCCCCTCAGCCTCCTCCTCTCCAGGTTAAACAACCCCAGTTCCCTCTGCTGCTCCTCATAAGACTTGTGCTCCAGACCCTTCACCAGCTCTGTTGCCCATCTCTGGACAGGCTGCAGCACCTCAAGGTCTGTCTTGTACTGAGGGGCCCACAACCAAACACCGGACTCAAGGTGCGGCCTCATCAGTGCCCAGTACAGGGGGAAAATCACTGCCCTGTTCCTGCTGGCCACACCATTGCTGACACAAGCCAGGATGCTGTTGGCCTCCTTGGCCACCTGGGCACACGGCTGGCTCATGCCCAGCCGGTTGTCAACCAGCTCCCCCAGGCCCTTTCCCACCAGGCAGTTTCCAGCCGCTCTGCTCCCAGCCCACAGCGCTGTGTGGGCTGGTGTGACCCAAGGGCAGGACCCAGCACTGAACCTTGTTGAACCTCATACAATTGGCCTCGGCCCATCAGTCCACCCTGTCCAGATCCCTCTGCAGAGCCTTCCTGCCCTCCAGCAGATCAACACCACCACCCCAGCTTGGTGTCATCTGCAAACTTACTGAGGGTGAACTTGATCTCCTTATCCAGATCATCGATAAAGACATTAAATGGAACTGGCCCCAGCACTGAGCCCTGAGGAACACCACTTGTGCCCAGCTGCCAGCTGGATGTAACTCCATTCACTACTCTCTGGGCTCGGCCGTCCAGCCAGTTTTTAACCCAGCATAGAGTACACTTGTCCAAGCCATGAGCAGCCAGGTTCTCCAGGAGATGCTGTGGGAGATGGTGTCAAAGGCTTTACTAGTAAACAACATCCACAGCCTTTCCTTCATCCACTAGGTGGGTCATCTTGCCATAGAAGGAGATAAGGTTGGTCAAGCAGGACCTGCCTTTCATAAACCCATGCTGGCTGGGCCTGATCCCCCAGTTGTCCTGTACATTCCATGTGACGGCACTTAGGATGCTCCAGCACCTTCCCCAGCACCGAGGTCAGGCTGACAGGCCTCTAAGTTCCCCAGACCCTCCTTTGGGCCTTTCTTGTAGATGGGTGTCACACTGGCTAACCTCCAGCCTGCTGGGACCTCCACGGTTAGCCAGGATTGTTGATGAAAACCAAATTCATGCTTACACAGATAACCTCATTGGGACAAACTTAAACAGCAATCTAAATAAATGGTAGAAGTGCTATAACTTGTACCATCTTTTATGCTGTCAGCCTAACATTAACCAACTGAAGTCTGTAATCTGACTCACACTCACCAATACCACGGGAAACTGAAAATAAACCTTGCGATGGGTCAAATCACTGTTACCTTTTTCAGCATTTATTGTGCTTGTTTGTAATGACTTAAAGCCCTTAAATATCACTTCCAAGTTTAGCCTAACATGATATTTGTATTATTAGACAAAGATGTTAAGATAGTGAGTGAAGAATTAACTGAAAACACCTTATGACATTTCTGACGATGTAGTTCTTGTTTTCTGTTCTTACTTATTTTACATTTTTCTTCCATGGGTGATTTATAAATACTTATCTGTTTATGTAGCTAAATGTCTGCTCATTTTTATTATTTATCTCACAAATACCTTTGCACTTTTTCTGAGGTGTGACTATAATAGAAGGTATATGTTCAAGGGAGGGAGTCAGCATTATGACATTGATTTAGACAGTAGCCTTGGTGGATTGGAACTAACACAAATCAGTAGACTGTTGATGAAAAAAGCTGATCAAAGTTCAACAAATACATGAATTTCCCATATTTTTTAGTTTTGGCCAGTTTTAGACACTAGAAATTGAGAACACATGACCGTTATAGAATCATAGAATGGTTTGGATTGGGAGGGACCTTAAAGATCACCTAGTTCCAAACCCCTGCCATGGGCAGGGACACCTTCCACCAGACCAGGTTGGTCAAGGCCCCATCCAACCTGACCTTTAACACTGCCAGGGATGGGGCACCCACAGCTCCTCTGAGCAACCTGTGCCAGTGTCTCACCGCCCTCACAGGAAAGAATTTCTTCCTTACATCTAATCTAAATCTCCCCTCTTTCAGTTTAAAGCCATTCCCCCTTGTCCTATAACTGCATGCCTTTGTAAAAAGCCCCTCTCCAGCTTTCTTGTCGGCCCCTTTAGGCACTGGAAGGTGCTATAAGGTCTCCCTGGACCCTTCTCTTCTCCAGGCTGAATCACCCCAGCTCTCTCAGCCTGACTTCACAGCAAAGGTGCTCCAGACCTCCATCATTTTTGTGGCCCTCTTCTGGAGTGACTCCAACAGGTCCATGACCTTCTTATGCTGGAGGTCCCAGGGCTGAACACAGCACTGCAGGGGGGGTCTCATGAGAGCTGAGTAGTGGGGCAGAATCCCCTCCCTCACCCTGCTGGCCACACTGCTTTTGATGCATCCCAGGATACGGTTGGCTTTCTCAGCTGTGAGTGCACATTGCAGGACAATGTTGAGTTTCTCATCAACCAACACCCCCAAGTCCTTCTCCTCAGGGCTGCTCTCAATCCATTCTCCACTCATTCTAAACCAATTCTCTGTATTTGTGCTTGGGATTTCCCTGACCCAGGTGCAGGACCTTGCACTTGGCCTTGTTGAACTTCATGAGGCTCACACGGGCCCACCTGCCAAGACTGTCAAGGTCCCTGTGGGTGGCATCTCTTCCCTCCAGCATGTCAACTGCACCACACAGCTTGGTGTTGGCAAACTTGCTGAGGGTGCACTACAACCCACTGTCCATGTGGCCGACAAAGATGCTGAACAGCGCTGGTCCCCATACCAATCCCTGAGGAATGCCACTCATCACTGGTCTCCACTTGGACATCAAAGCATTGTCCATACTCTTTGTGTGCAAGTATCCAGCCAATTCTTCCTTCACCAAGTGGTCCATCCAGCCATTCTTCTCATAGCTGCAAAATCCAAAGTAATTCAATCTGTTGTGGTGACTGTAAAGCAGTGGTGGGTGGCTGTCCCAGCACTGAAGTGCTCCCTCCAGAGACAAGAGTAACAGGCAGCGACACATCTCTCTGGGAAGACAGTGTTGCTTTTGCCTCTGCCTTCACTCCAGCTATTCCGTGGAATAAACTGAAATCTTATTTCCGGTACTGTCAATCTAACACCATTCATGCACTTCCCTGTAATAAAACTTTCATAGTAGTTACCAAATATAACAAAACAGAAACATTTTCTGAAGTTCCACTCTACTTGAAAAAAGGGCTTCAAGCACTGTATTTCTACTCCAGATACCGTGTTCATTAGGTAAGTAATAAATGTGGTCAGTCTGTAATGCACCTTTTGACAGAACTGAAGCACTTTTTTTTATGTTTTTTACTTGCTACCAAACTTGGCGGTCTCCTATAAGAAGAAGTTTCTTTGTATTATGTTGGAAATGGGGGGGGGGGGGGAGGGCTTTAGAAGGTTACCAATAATCCCTGGACCTCTGAAAAGCACAGGGTGCTTTGCTGAGATAATTTTGAGAGATAAACATAAATCAGATTGTTAAAAGACCTCATATCACAACAGCAGAAATAATGCAGCCTGCAACTCATGCTTCCACAAATCCATAAAAAGAGCTCCTTTATACAGGAAATTTGCACCGATGTAACCTAGAGTATGATTGTAAACTAATATATCTGTATAGATCCAAAGTCTTCCACTTGTTTTACCAGAACCAGGGTTTTATAAATTTGTTTCTTTGTTCAAATTAGAATCAGATTAACAAAATAAATCACTTTTAAATCAAATCACAGGACTGAACACAGGTTGATGCCAATTTAACAGTATTAATGTAAAAATTAACTTAAGCAATTTGATTTTTGCATGCCTTTTTTTATTCCCCATCTTTACTGAGGTTATAGCATTATCCTCTCCTGACTTATTTATAGAAGTGAACTTGTTAAAAAGAAACAAATGTTTCATGATTTTAATGTATCCAAGTACAAAATGGCCAAACAGATTAATATTAAATAAAAAATTAGTAGAACATTTTATATAAAATGATACTTTTGTTGCAATAACTACTTCATTGAAACATTTTTATTTAGTTTTCAAATACAAAAGCATTTATCTTCATATGTCCTAGTGAATAAATTACAGTTACTCTATTTCACACTTGCCTTTGCCCCAAAAGTATATGGTAGTTCAATTTCCACAAGCATGCTGCAAAGAGATGACTGAGTTAAGAACCAAACTTGCATTCCTAGATATTTATTTTGATGTTTAGCCATACATCCAGGCTTTCTAAACAGAGAGAAATGCTTCTGCTAGATCAAACCTGGTGCTCATCTAAATCGTTAACTTCTCCAAAGGTGACCCATGTGAGTTAGTTGCAATTCTAAATGTACTTTTCTACTGCACCACTTTTTGGTTGATAGTATTTTGATACCCCTTGGGTTCATTAAGTGGTAAGAAACTTCTCTGAGAGATGATAACCACAATCCTAAAAATACTGACATATCAGTTTTGATCTAGATTTCAAGATCAGCTTTTTTGAAAAGCTCTTGGTTTTGCTTAACGAAATGGAGGCAACACGCCAGTGTAGTGTGTGTAACTAACCTTTGCAATATTTTGTATCATGGTTCCTTTCTCACTAAAATAGTCCTAATGATATGAACAGACCTTGCAGAAACTAATTTTCTTTATAGATTTTGGAACATGATATTTTGCCCACTAATGTACCATCAGTTAACATAATGTCTGTATATATATTTCAGCCATTTTTTTCAACTATTTATTTATGTAATCCAATATTTTACGATTTGTTGGTTGGGGGTGTGTGTGGTTATGTTTTGGCAGGTTTTTTCCCTTTAAAAATAAGGAAAATAAGTTCACATTGAAACAGGTGATTTAATGAACTATGCACTGTGAGGACCTCACTTTTTGGGGGTGGTATTTTTTTTTTCAATTCTCTTCCTCAGTGGTTATAATTGATGCAAAAAACAGTAAGCAACTTGTTCTTTCTGTTCCGTATTAACTTGGCCAATTGTGTGTGTCTGCATCAGTGACTATTTCAGCAATATTATCCCTGTCACTGAATTTTGTCCTTATTAACTTCATAGAAACATGACTGTGTGGAGAAGAGACTATGAAAGACCCATTTGCCTTAAACATTTAGTCATAAGTGATTTCAGTGTTTTAACCACTAACAGGGAGTACCAGTTTGCCTGTAAAGCAACTCATTATTTCACCATAAAGAGTTGTCTGATTTTCTTAAGTTTAGACTTTCCGATAACAATTATATAGGAGGTTTTGGTACATACATAAGAAAATGATCATTACATTAGTATTTTGTGAGTTGATAATTATGAGTGCTTTTCTTGTACTTTTGGGTCATCTTGCATCCATAGCCAAAAAGGGTGACCACAAGCCAGCCATGCATATTGTTCAATTATGAGTTCTGCCACTTAGTGTATACTGAGGAGTTTCACTGGACCATGCCTTGTTATTTTTAGTTCGTCTGTCCAAGCAGACATGGGAGATGTCAGAAACAGTTTCTGCATGTCCATCTGAAGTCATAGAATCATAGAATGGTTGGGTTGGAAGGGTGGTAGCAGTTAATGACTCCATAGTTCTGTAATTGATATGAACATAGTTTTAATGCCTGATTTGCTTTAAGTATCAGTAGATTGACAGAAGCATCTCATACAGAGCACATCTGGATTCTGAGAATTTGTATTGTGAGAATTTGGCCTGGAAACATTTGTTTCCATTCAAAGTGATTTAATGTATGCTAATTCCCAACTGCCTGCATGTTCAACAAAGATGATTCACCAGTCATCTTTGACTGTTTCTATGCTAGTAAATAAAATTAATCAGGATCTTTGCCTTGTTCTGAAATCAAGGTACATTCCTGTCTTCCATCCATATACCAAGCTAGGCTCTCTTACCTGCTTCCTGCAGCGCAGAGTGGTCTGGTCTAGACTGTCTTGCACAACTCCGGTAATAAAGGAGCTAATCACTCTACTGAGAGGAAGATGGTCTAAGGACCTTCTGATGATAATGTTCCATCCTTAAGCAGGCACCATTTGAGATCAGCAATATTGTCCTGGTTGCCTGTAAGGATCTAGTACCAATGAGAGAGAGAAAAGATACAAATTCCAGTCACAATCAACATCTAGAGGAACCTGCAGATACCTGAAAAGTAGTTATAGAGACAACAAAGCCCAGCTTTTCTGTTTTGGGGCAGTCAATAAAACAGCATCGAATGGCAACAAAGTGTGGCTTAGTATGTTCAGGTTGGACATGAAAATAATTTTCACTAGCGGTGGGTACTGCAGCACTGAAAAGCATTTCCCAAATAACTTGTTGAATTTCCGTACTTGGAGATTTTTAAGACTCAGCTAAACAAAGCCACAGCTGACCTTGTCTGGTGTTGGTGACAGTCCTGCTTCAAATGGGAGGTTGGGTTCTCATCAACAGGGAACCCACCAAAGCACCTTTCTGTCTTCCAGTGACAATATTAAGAATGACCTTACACAGCTCAAACTTGACAATGAACGTCTAGAAGAGGGACTAATAGAGTCAGGATTTTAACTGATGTAATCGCTAAAATCCTGGTCTTGGACCACAGATCAGGCCTAACCTTTTTTTGGCACATGTTACTGTATGTTCTGTTTTGCTGGAAGGGCTGTGAACGTTTGCCTTGTCCTTCACTGCTGTATTTTGTGGTTGGATCAATCTCTTTGGGAAGAGAGAAAATATTCCTTTTTCCTGAGAACGACTAAAGCTGGGCAGGCAGAAACTCTCCACATTGGGATCATCTTCTAGAATATGTGGGCTAAAGACGATCTATGTGTGAGAGATCAGCACCTGCAGAATGATGCGTTGTACAGAAAAACTCTAGCTCGTTATAAATATGAACACGATTGCAAGTTGCTGAACTGAGGGCAAGGTGACAGGAAGCGTTCTGTCCCGCAAAAGGGTGGCTGAAGGTTTTCTTCTTACTTTGCCTTACACAGCATACATGAGTTTTCCTATTTTAAGTTTATCTTTCTGATCTATCATACTAAAACTGAGCTTTAGACATTCAGAAACTTTTTGGCGTGCTCATCCTAAAAGGGTGGACCCACTAGATCCACTTACTTCTGCCATGTCATTAAAAGTGTTGTGTTATCTATGGGTAACACCTTATCCCCGAGGTTCATCCTGTAGACAGGGATAGACTGCTGAAAGTTTAATAACTGGTGACTGAAGGGGAGAGACAACACAGATGTTGTCTTGCTGAGCACTATTTGATTAGAAAGTGAGGACAACTCATAGTTCTTTTGGTAAGCAAATGGCATGCCCATCCAGAAACTTCAATTTAAAACATTTAGACCTACTGGGAAAGACTGAACTGGACATGAGGTAGGATAGGAAAGACAAACATCAGGAAACTAATAACTTTTTTAAAGAGACTGAGTTTAATTTTGCAGATAGGATTATGAAGAGGATGAGAAAATGGGCAAAATGTGTTCAAGCAAGGTGATAATTCAGTAAAGAATAATAAAGATGTACACAAATTATTGTGGATTTGAGGACTAAATCAGAAAAATGAAGCTACGTTTGGCTCATTGGTAATCTTAAACATAAGAACAAACAAAATATGTAGGAAATGGAAACTTGGTCAAGAGAAATATTAAAGTATTTCATTATGTGGAGATAAACACAAAACCCCCACAAATAAGCAAGCATGAAAGCAAAATAAATTAATTTATTACTGAGCTAAAAAGAGTACATGAAGGAGAAGTCTTCTGTCAGAGAAGGAAAGAAATTATTGACAGATATAGACAACCAGGATGACACCTATGATACCAATCAATTCTGTACTTTAAGTGCTGATACTTGCATGTATCATGCACGATTGTGTTGACTTTTACTCCTGATGGACCACAAACAGAGAGTTGGTGAGATATTGCTGTTGCAGTTAATCTGGCCAAAGACATAATCTCTTCAAAGAGTTCATTTTTTCAAGAACAAGAACTGAAAAATGCAGTTAGACTCAGGTTCTAGAAAAACCTTTTTTTCCTGTTTCTGTCATATAGCACTCACATCAAATTTCTACATTCTTAAAAAATTATATATAACTAGCCATAGTTAAATAGTATACTATAAACTGTTTACACAATTAGACATAAACAAATAATGGGGGGCTGAATAGATGGTAATAGTGCTTTTGCCCATATAAAATAGATGTGGATAAGAGCTCTTTTTCATAAACTGGGATGCCGGGTCCATTTTTTTGTCAGTAGAGTGTAGGAATGAACTGTAACCTTTATTCTACTCAGTATGAGAGAAGGTTCCGTAACAACATGCAACATAATATTTCACCAGCCATTCCATTGTCCATCTCTGGTCTTGTCCTAAACTGGAAGAGCAAAAGCTGAGTTGGTTTGCTTATGTATCAGAAACCCTGATAGTGAAATACAATTTGAGCTTACATGCCTTTAATGGGCGTGTTGATATGATGATGATAATAATAGTAATAATAAGAATAACAGTTTGCAGTTCTGTAATTGCACTCTGACTATACCAACATGATTTACAAACACTAATTATGTGAGCCTTTCAAAGCTCTTGTAACAAATATAATAGGTTGAGATACAGCAATTACAATCGTACTTCTCTTTTAGCAAGAATTTCCTTAAGACTTATACATAAACGATAACAAAGAAAATCCAGGAATATGAGCATTTTGGCAAAAACTAGCGTGCTGAATATATAGATATTATTTTTATTCTTATTAAGGTTGTTCTTTTTCTTACATGACATTGTGTCACTACGCAATGAACATTTTAAATGTTTCTTTCCTCATTTGCAAAATAAAAGTTAATTTACAAATT
The DNA here is from genome assembly GCF_015220075.1 of Falco rusticolus. NCBI lineage: Eukaryota > Metazoa > Chordata > Aves > Falconiformes > Falconidae > Falco > Falco rusticolus. The sequence goes on along the minus strand of NC_051209.1, from coordinate 15,117,017 downwards.
GCAAACTTTGCAACTCATTCATAATCAACGTAAGTAGCTTATTAAATATTATTTTTTTGGAAAAAGCTCAGTATCTTTACTTTCCTCTTCACTCTGTGTTCAGTTTTATGTAACCTGTATGCTATTATTTCTCTCACTTGACAGTTTGATTTCTATAGAATACTAATATGGTCAAAGTACCCATTATGCAAATAGTAAAGCTGAAATTTACTTCATATAGGTATTTTATTTTAAAGCATTGTATACTTTTCACACAATTGCTCAAAGATATATATATATAAAAGAATAAAAATACTTCTTAAAACTATAGTTGAATATGTATAGGTACTACAAACTAAGTCTTTGTTATAAATCTTGAAAAACTGAACCTACAATCTCCTCCAGGGCCACACTGCCTGATGACATTCCATTGTCCATTTAGTTTCCTTCAGTGCAGTGTTATTCTTCTACAGAAACATATTCTCCCTCCCTGCTACCCTTTACCTCTACTTTGCTTTTTTGTAGGTAGACCTTTAGATTTGGCAGAGATAAGACACAGTGCTTCAAAGTGAACATTGTACAGTCCAATGCTGCTTTTGTATATTTATTTATTTATTGTCCTCAAGGAAACTGCATGTGATCTAAGCCAGGGTGTCCAAATTAACATCAGAACAGAGCTCTTTGTGATAACTTGGATAAATGAGTAAACTTTGTGGTAAGGCAACACATGGCGCAACCCTTCAGCTTCTGCCTTTCGTGGGAAAGCAGAATCTGCTTGGCCACAGTCATGGGCTGAATTCTACATTCCTCTAGTACTATCAACGATAACTGAAGCAAATAATGGTTTTACAGGGGGTTTTGCAAGACATTAAGTTCAGCTGATATAGTCCATCCTAATTCATCCATTTCTATGCCTTTACATCACTACAGTGTAAATTTTCACAGAATTTGATTAAATCAATTAAAACAAAGGTTTCCTAAAATTATATTTCCTTCAGCAAAAAAGAATGAGTAACTTAAATGTTTTCCCTCACTTAACTTTTCCTTGCTAAAAATAAAGGCAACAGATGTATTTTACTTCACTTTTACTTAATTTAATTTTTTTGTAATAATTATAGAAAAAGCTTCCTGTAACTATAAAATTCCTCAATATTTCTAGAAAGTACATATAGCTTACACATATAGAGACACACACGCAGAGAAAACACAGTCCTTTAGTGATTTAAAAACTATCTATGTTTTATTTCTGATCTGTTTAAATCAATCCCATGGATAAACAGTAACACAAAATGTATTTAGCTTTATAAGAACTTCTAATCCCAACAGCTGTATTAGGTAATTTATGACTTGTTTTATGTATGTCTTTATGCATTAGAACAGAAATATTGCTAATAACTATTGATTTAAAACAAATTAGAGTAGAGAGACATCCCACATAACATTTTGGAAAACAAGAAGCTTAAACACAATGTAAAAAAATAAGCTCTAGTGAAAAAAAAAAACCAAGAATGTCTTTCTGTATCATGATAAAACCTATACGCTTTCCTAGCGGACAACGTATTTAACTGCCTTAATAGGGCTTTGAAAAGAAACAATTCAATGCATTTAGTCAATTCTTGCCTCCTGTTTCACCAGGTTTTACCAAAACGTTTCCAGTATTAATATGAAGAAAACACAGACATTCATAGTTTAATATTGAATAGCAATTATCAGTATAATTTGAAGTGACTGGAGGTCTTGGACTGACTGTGTATCCGCTATGAACAGACATAAAAGTGTGTGGTATTTCAAGCAATTCTGATTTTTACAAAAATACCAAATCCCATTCTGTATTGTTTGCCGAGTCCATTTAAACAAAGGCAGGAGGTAGCTAACTGAAGATTATTTGAACTGCTTGAGGATGGAGGAGCAGGCTCCTAGTTGAGGATTATTGAAGTTTTGTTGCCAATTATGAAAAAGTCTTACTACGGATACAAACGTTATAGCAAAGGAAACAAAGGCTCAGCCTGATGACTGTATAAAAGGGTGTGAGGAAAACTGCAGATGACAGGACATTTATTTGAAGATGATGAAAATAAAATACAGCCAGGGAGCAACAGTCAAGAATTTGGCAATGTGCGTGCGAGTTACTCAAGGGTTTGCTTTCAAAATAACAAAACCAAATAATTTATCAAAGCACCAGCTAAAAGGATTTCAGTAGAAAAAAAATGTATTTTCAAATCACAAAAATAGTGAAGACTGCTTCTGTAAAGAAGCATCAGTGGCCATGGAACATAGGGGTGCTATGACTAAATAATATGAAGGGAGAACCTGCGGTGGGTCAAGTGTTTATTATTGTCTTAGGATATTAGGAAATTAAATTTAAAAAATGTTTTTCTTCCAGAAAATTGAGCTTCTGATGGTGGCAGCTGAAATCACACCATTTTTGTGTCCATCTCCCAGCTTACCCTGTCACAGATGGACCAGTACAGCAGGACAACATCCTTGCTGCTACCACACTTTGCTCCACCCATGGAGTGCCTATAGTTTTGGAAGTGACAACCGAAATTAGTCCAGATCTTTCTCTCCATGCCTGAAAAGCAGGACTACTTCATAGTTTGCTAGAGAGAGAACACTTAAAGCTGGTTTTGTTCTCAAACTGTTTTATCACATTAGGTCCTTGCTGCGGCAGACATCTAAGTGCTCCCCAATAACTGCAGTCAAAAAGTAGGCATCTGAGGGCAAGTAACCATTTCTGGACAAATTATATGACTAATTGGACCTCAGGAAAAAGAGTGGCAAGTGTTCCTTTTTTAAATTTGCAGTGTATTTAGCCTCTAACAGGATCTTCTGAGTACTGCCACCATGCAGAATTAATGATAAAGAATAACAATTAGTACTTGTCTTTTGATCCTGAATCCAGTATCTTCCAAAGATCATTAAAAGATTAACTTTGATTTACAAAGGTAGAGTGGGGATCTTGATGCAGGGAACACCACTGAGTAAATGTGAATAGAAATGCTTTACAATGGACAAATAGCATGAGCCTGGTAATAAACCATGTCTCTTCCTGGCAAATTCTCCTGTAGTCTCTCTCTAACATTTTATCACTGTCCTGAGTTCATTTTAACTTTTTCTCCAAGACTTTCTCTGGAGAGGAACAGAATACAAAATAAATCTGTCAAGGTAAGGGCAGAGCAAAGGAAGGCACCTTCTCACACATTGTTTATACTTTTTCATTTTTGTTGGGCAAAACCAATAGTTTTATTCATATTAACTGGACTTCCACCTCAAAAAGTCTGAAACCCTACAGTTCTACAGTATTTTATTCCAATTTCTGTCTGCTGACATATATTTAAGTAGAAGCAAATCCCTTCTACCTTCCAAGATGCAGTCAATTAAAGTTTTTGCTCCATCCTTTTAAATCTTGTGCTCTCCATCCTTTACTTGCCAGTGGAAGAGAGAGAAAAAGAAATGTATATGCCCCTGTGTTTCCTGCAGCATAATCCCCAACACCACTGGTAGGATGCCAGGTTAAATCCTGCACCCTGTGAGTGTGCAATTATGTCCTCAGAAAAAGCACTTCGTTTTTTAGAGGGACAGAGCAAGTTAGGATGATGTATAATATCCTCATCATGGGCTGGTTTAAACTGAAGAGCCAAAATGCAGCTTTATAAAAAAAAAAAAAAAAAACAAAAACACACACACCAAAAAACACCCAACGTTCTATACTTAAATTTATTTTAGAGACCTCAAATTGGTAGAATGAATTGGATGGCATATTCTGTGACTCTCTCTCCCTCTTGTGGCTGATTTCAGCAAGGAAAAGGACTGTTACAATTACATTGAAATGAGGTAACCCTGAGTATTATCTGTTTCTAGCATCAGGGTGTTGGTCGGTATGTTGAAGTTACAGGGTGTTATGAATTGTTAAGGACATAATTTGATTCTCCCCTACCTTTAATGGTGCACATTTATACTTACATAGGGCAAAAATATTAATGTCTCATTAGACCTCACCCACCTTAACTCTCGCCTGTTAAATGACTGTGTAAGTTTGGCTGCTAAATGGGTGTGTAACCTAAACATTTTTAAGAAAGCTTTCAAAAGAGGGATATTTTTTTTTTTTTGCATTGGTGTTGTCAAAGTAATACTAGTTTTTCTCGGGGGGTGGGGGGCGTGTGTGTGTGTGTAAGTGCACTAAACATTCCATGGTAAAAAAACCAAGAAAAACTGTATAGAATCACATACTACTTCGTTGTTTAAAGGAGCTGCAAAGGTTACAGATTTCTCCCAAGGAGCAAACCATATTTTCAAAAAGCTATTGCTTTAGGTTGTTCCCCTCACATATTTGACAGTCTTTTATACAGACCAAGTTATACTGTTTTCCTGTCAGTCTAATTTGTTGTTGATCCTTTCACATGGCATTCAGAAAAATAAAACATGCAGGGAAACAAACAACTACTCTTAAAATAAATAAATAAAAGACAAAAAAGCCCCAAACTCACAAAAATCCAACCCAAACCAAAACACCCAAAACAAACAAACAAGACAAATTTTGATAGTATTACTATAAAACTGAGCAAGTGAGAGACTCTGATTAATATTATGCATGGGATGGGCATGTACTTGTGTGAGAAGAGCCAGATCCGCACCAATAGTTTTCCTTTGGTCTATATGTAGGCTGAGAACCAGCTGTTTAGAGGTGTTTACAGAGAGGTGGTGGCAAATCAGTTAAGTTTCTGATGACTTGGCCTGAACTCTGACTGATGGTGGAGTTCAGCTGGTCCAGTGCAGGTAGACACCACCCAGCACCCTGGGAGCCAAACACGGCCAGCTGCCACAGCCTCTGCACCCCTTCTCCATGCCCCATAGCCTATAGACAGTGGGGCTTCTGCCTACCAGACCACAAAGAGACTTCTAAGGGTTTTTTAAGTTATCCAGGGTCTCCAAGACATTCACATAGACCTGAGATGTCTAACACAAAACCTGCTTATTTCCTTTTGGAGGAACTGCAGGAATTTGCTGAATCACTTCATTCTCAAAGCATGCTCAGAGTCTACGTAGGGACTGCTAGATCAAGCTCTGGTGGATGAGATTAACCTGGGAATTACAAGACATTTATGCATGTAGTAACAATATCTCCACTAACTCAGTGCAGACTAACTCTCAGCAAGGTGACCACCTTTACTTCCTAAACTAGCTCCGAATCTACCCTGGTATATCTTAAACACATCAGCTCAATCATCAGTTTAAATCTCCAAAAATTACAGACACACATTGCATTTTAACAGCTTTGAAAGAAGCAAGCTACCAGTCTGTCACAGCACTACCCAATCTATCAAGCTGCAACAAGATCTTTTACCATCTCATACCAGCATACTCTTCATACCAGTCCTTCTGCTTCCTTCTCCTCACCTGACCCAGGGCCCACTCTTGTTTCTTCCTCAGCTGCTCTCCCTTCATTGGCTCTCAACCACTTAACAGAACCAGCCACAGCTGCACCTTATCTACATCAGCCAACCTGCTGCCCCTGAAGCCAGCCCACAGCTGTATGTTATCAATGCTAATTAACCTAGCTTTATTCCTCTGCACTAGTCCTCTTGAAAAGGAAGCTTAAAGGGCAAACAAGTTTTTTCCAGTCTGTTCTAAACTTGCTCTCACTCCCCTCAAAAAAAAAAATAATTTTTTTTTAAGGAAAGTCTTTATAGAAATTAGAATTTCCTATGAAAACTTTTTAGCTTCAGTGGTGAATACTGGAACACAAACATTCCTGATAATGCTATTAGCATCCTTTTAGCAATTTTCAATTTTTTCACTTGAGAGTTGTTGCCTGACATGGCTTATTCAGCTGCTTAGGTCATCGGATCCTCACCATGGCAACTGGGAAATTACTGTACATCAGTGGTCTAAAGTATAAATGCATTTATTGTCCTTGCTGTGTCCTCTAGGGTGAGGAAATTAGGGTTGTCTTACATCACGGAAACAGCAAGGTCTGTGGCCAGCCTTATTTCTGTGTGAGCAGAAGTTTCCCAATCATACTTCATCGTCGTTCAAAATAGCATTTGTGTTCCTTTCCTCATAGTCTCCCTCTTGCTGCTAGTTTCATGATTTCTAAAAGACATTAGCCTGAGCCAGAGGGAAAGCTTTTCCTTGAGCTACTAGCCTGCTTTGCTGGGAGATTAAAAGCCTAAAATCTTAACCTTCTTGGTTTTGATCCACATTAGTGTAGTGGGGGGAATTTTGGTCTCAGGGTCTGTGGTTTTATTCTTACAAGGAATAAAATAAACTCTCTTAGAGATTACAGCACATGTGTTTGCTTGGCCAAATCAACCCATGGTGCTATATAGTAAGGGCTTGCAGTTGTGTAGTTAAGAAGACCCAAGCTAACCAAAATAAAAGCTCACTTGGAATTGCTCAAGTGGCTTGACATCGACATTTATCTGCCATGATGCTATAGCTCAGAGACTGGAACAGATTTAAAGGCTGCAGAGAACTGAGTTAATTTTATGGACCTTGTTTTGATTTAGACAGCCAATACAAATATTATTGTACCTTCTTTATGCTCACTATAAACTCTTTTAAAAATGTATGAAAGCAAAGCTCTATTCTGCCATAACAAGACATAACACACTTCAGCTATATAAAAATGATACACTGAAATACGTTCTTCAGAAAATAGATTTGAAAAAAAGTAGACTTTTAGGACCATACCTATCATGTACTTCTCATAACATTTCCAATTAAACATTAAATTACATACTTTTTTAATTATTATTTTGTTTGAAACAAACGGACCTTTCAAGCTTTGCTTTTGCTTTCAGACTTTCTAGCTGCTGGGATAAGCCTGTTTTATTAGTGATATGGAGAAATAGTGTGAAATGGGGACAATGGACATCGATTGTGATTGTATATGTCTGCTCGGGAATGTGGGTATGGTGACTAGTCATGGGTGCGGCGTCTGGTCACCTAGGCACACAGCCTTGAGGAGACGCCTACAGTTTTGAGGAGACGCCTGCCCTTCCTCCTCTAACAAAGGGGCTATTTAAAAAAGAATGAGAAAAGGATGAGAGAGATTCCAATGCTATCTAGAGGGAGGGAGTGCTAAGTCTCCTCTGGAGAAGATCGGATGGTCACAAGAACATGAATCACCTACAAACCTGCAAGACCACCACATTCCAGGCAAAGGACTGATAAGCTAATTAACATACGAAGCCAGAGTTTAGGTAACGAATATGTATAGGCGTTAATTGAATATTCATTTGTTCATTGTATAAATGTGAGATGGTTCGTCACTTCGGGGATGCACGCTTGTGGAGGAGCGATCCCCCGTGCATCTGCACGCAATAAACATACCTACTTTATAACTTTCGAGTTATAGAGTCTAATTCCGTACATCATTTTGGCGAGCCAGGCAGGAGGATTTCTGCTCGGCCGAGGGACCAGCTGCGGAGCAGACGCTCCTGACGTGCGGAATTAGACTCTATAACTCGAAAGTTATAAAGTAGGTATGTTTATTGCGCGCAGATGCACGGGGGATCGCTCCTCCACAAGCGTGCATACCCGAAGTGACGAACCATCTCACATTTATACAATGAACAAATGAATATTCAATTAACGCCTATACATATTCGTTACCTAAACCCCGCTTCGTATGTTAATTAGCTTATCAGTCCATTTCCTGGAATGTGGTGGTCCTGCAGGTTTGTAGGTGATTCATGTTCTTGTGACCATCCGATCTTCTTCAGGTGATTCATGTTCTTGTGACCATCCGATCTTCTTCAGGTGATTCATGTCCTTGTGACCACCCAATCTTCTTCAGGTGATTGTGACCACCCAATCTTTTCCAGCAAGGAGACTTAGCACTCCCTCCCTCTAGATAGCATTTGAATGTCTCTCATCTTTTCTTATTCTCTTTTAAATAGCCCCTTTGTTAGAGGAAGAAGGGCAGGCGTCTCCCCTTTGTTAGAGGAAGAGGGGCAGGCGTCTCCCCGTCTCCCCTTTGTTAGAGGAAGAGGGGCAGGCGTCTCCTCAAAACTGTGGTTGTCACCGCACCCATGACTAGTCACCATACCCACATTCCTTAAGCAGACACATACAATCACAATCCATGTCCATTATCCCCATTTCACATTATTTCTCCATATCAATCCCCCCTTTTCTATTAAATTAAGTAAATTCTTTTACTTAAGCAGCCTTCCCGAATGATATAAAGCATCATACATAAGTGTTACTCTTTTAAACATTCTCCAAACCCACAAATATAACATAATGGTTAGTATTAAGGAAATTCCTAAACTGATCAATAAGATCACAATGGGGTGTACCATAGTGTTAAGAATTCCTGTTGCAGAGGGTGACCAGCCAAAGAGAGTATCCCACCAATTATGGTTTCCATCCTGTTCTACCTTTTTTAAAACTTTCTTGATCCCCTCTACATCATGATGGATCATAAGAAGAGTTTGATGTCCCTTTTCTTTGGTTTCTTCCAGTATACGTTGTAAATCTGCATGTTTTAATAGTTCTTTTATACTGCTTATATTTAGTCCTATGGGGGTAGGAATTATTATCTGTGATAGGGTAAAATTGGATTTTAAGAATTGATGAGACACTACTGGGGCTGAGTAACTAAAATCGCATCCTGTGATAGTAGTAAAATTACAAATACAATAATTTGAATACTGTGCAGTCTCTTTTACCTCCCCATCTATGGTTATTGTGTTACACTTAGTTCTCAAACACGCACATCCCTTCCCTGCATATATAATTACTGTTTTCAAGTTTGCATTTGGTCGGGCCTCGAAATGACATATTTTCTGATCTGTATCTAAACAAGTATCCTGAGCCATTATAGTATTGCTTTCACAGAGGAAGCCCTGCTGTTCTCGCATAATACAAGATTCTAAATCTACTGTTTGCCACTTGTCGCCTATCTTTCTGGCCCATGTTCTATGTTCAAAAGGGTATAGGAGCACCCCATTATGGTTAATTCCAAGGGCTACAATGGGGTGTATGGTAATTATTACTGCATTATGTATGGTCAACACAAAAGCTGTGATGGTGTGTGTGTTGGGGTCATAGGTAAAGTTCACCATATTCCACCATGACTGGAGTTTTCTTTCTACCTCCGTAGCACTGTCCCAAACCATCTTTCGAATTTCTGTAGGAAATATGCCTTCCTCTCCTTCTCTTATTATGGATGCAGCTATTGATTGCATCCACATTTGGGCTTGGATGCAACTTAGAGCCAGGGCGACGTCATCCTGTAAACCACCTAATGCCTTAGTGATGAGTTGATGATCTTCCATGTTTATTTGTTCCCACCTGGGGAGTACCTTCGATATCAACCATTGATGTGCCCCTAATGCCAATAATGAAGATTTTAGTGGTTGTTGTAGTTTTGATAGATCGGCCGTGGTGGCGGCTAGTTTATTCATTATCACCTCTGAGTCTATGGAATTTAATACTCCGAGTCCTGTTCCCAACATTCCAGTTACATCTCTCACTATTCTGTTTCGATAAATACTTCCCCTTTTTCTTAACCAAGTTGTCCATCCCTCATAAGAGGTTCGTAAGAAGGGGGAACAGGATGGCTTAACATCAGAAACATTGACTTGTATTTTTAACTCTATTCTTTTGAGAGACCATTCTGGGTTAAACAACATTTGTTGCTGACCTGTATTTCTGATTACATATGGTCCAATTGTATAAATCTTTGGATCTGGTTTAGTTAATTTAAGATCAAGTGTTAATGGGGTTGTTGTAACTGTGGTGGTGGTAGGAACAGTGGTTAGCATGATTGTTATTTTGATCTTATAAGTCAGAGCTGTTCTTGGGGATTCCTTTCCTAGGCATATTATAAAGATGGGCTCGGTTAAGGTAAAATTGTGCCAACATTCCCGTGAATTAAAGCACACGGTTGTATTTAGAAGGGTAAATTCCTTATCTACCTTTCTGACATTAATCTGGGTGTCTCCCGAAATCTTGGTGTTATCCTTTTCATTATATGTTTGACATCCTACTTTTATCTTATCTCCTAATTTTCCCCATAATCGGTCGACTTTGTGTACATCCTCCCGATCCCATTGATTCCTTTGGTACACCTCATTTTCAGAAAAAACCACCATAGCTAGTTTCGTCTTTGAGTCCACCTTTCCCATTATTCCAGTGTGTTTTTTCTGAGCATGATTCCAAGGCCAATTATCAGGCTCTTGGTTGTAGGCAAGAGAGAGGGTACAAAAAAACACAAATGGTTTAAACCCACTATTGATCATTTTAAGAATCTAAACGTTAAAATCTGTTTTGATCAAAAATATCTTTGTTTGAGTTGGGGCTTACTAATAACAAGTTGGGCGAGCCTGGCCACTGGCTCAGTCCCCGACTCTTGTTCTATATTGTTTGTTGTAGTGCCCTTCCCATATGGTGGATCCGCAACCGCTCAGGTTCACTTACTTGCCACCCACATTGTTCCCATTTGTCCGAGTAAATTTGAGTTTCAGTTCTTTTTTGTCTGGGGTTACTTTCCAAGAAGTTGCAGGGGCTTTCTTAATCCGGGTATGGTGAATCCAAGAATTCTGTCCCTCAACCTTGATTGCAGTGTAGGTGGTGAGTAGGACTTGAAAAGGTCCGGTCCACTGTGGTTCCAGGGTTTTATCTGCAAAACACTTAACGTATACATAGTCTCCTGGTTGTATATCGTGAACAGGTCCATCCAGACCCCTACTGCGTGTTCCCATCACATGCTTCTCAATTCTTATTAATTGTTTGTTTAGTGCCACCATATAGGAAGTCATTGTTTCTTCACCAATCTGTGAAGACATCCCCTTTTGTACCCCATAGGGTCGTCCATATAAAATTTCGAATGGGCTAAGCCCCTCTTTTGCTCTCGGTCTAGTTCGAATTCGTGTAAGAGCTAATGGCAAAGACTGGGGCCAAGTTAGATTTGTTTCTTGGCCTAACTTGACAATCTGTTGTTTGATTAGATGATTCATCTTTTCCACCTGGCCACTCGATTGTGGTCGGTATGGGGTATGTAATTGCCAATCTATTCCTAGATGGTGGCTAATCTGTTGCACTATTCTGGACACAAAATGTGGTCCTCTATCCGAGGACATTACCGCTGGGACTCCAAATCTAGGTATTATCTCTTGGAGTAGTATTTTGGTCACTTCCCGGGCTTTAGCAGTTCTGCACGGGAAGGCTTCTGGCCAACCTGAAAAGGTATCTGTTAGTACCAATAAATATCGATACCCCCCTTTTCTAGGAAGTTCCGAGAAATCGATCTGCCAGTGTTGCCCAGGAACATTTCCTCTCCCAATTTTTCCCAACTTTGGCCCCTTGGTAATCTTAGGATTAGTCTGGAGGCAAAGATCACATTGTTGGGTTACTTGTCTAATAGTAGTATACAAATTTCGTGCTATTATGTTTTTAGTGAGATCCTTATATAGAGCTTCTGCCCCCCAGTGCCTTTTTCTATGTTCTTCCCTGACTACTGACCATACCATGTAGGAAGGAATCACTATTCTCCCATGTGAGATTATAGCCCACCCTTCCTCATTATATGATCCCTTTAGGTCAGAAATTAGTTTGCGATCTTCTTTCGTATAGTCTGGTTTACCTTCTAGAGATATTTGTCCATCGGGTATTAGCGCACCCTCTACCTTGATTGCTTTTCTGGCTGCCTGTTTTGCTTCCCTGTCTGCCAGTTCATTTCCTCTTTCCAATTCTGTGCTCACTTTCTGGTGTGCCTTAATGTGCATAATTGCCACCCTTTCAGGAAGCTGGACCGCATTTAGGAGTTTCAAAATTTCTTCCGCATGTTTGATGATTTTTCCTTGGGAGTTTAACAGTCCCCTTTCTTTCCATATTGCTCCATGAGCATGTACCACTCCAAAGGCATATTTAGAATCAGTCCAAATATTTATAGGTTTTCCCCGAGCTCTTTCCAGAGCTCGAGTAAGGGCTATGATTTCAGCCTTCTGTGCCGAAGTGTCAGCTGGTAGCGGCCCCGATTCTATCACTTCTTCAGAGGTTGTAACAGCATATCCGGAATGTCGCTTTCCATTCAGCATATAGCTGCTTCCATCCGTGAACCAATGTTCAGCTCCATTAATAGGAACATCCTTGAGATCTGTCCGACTAGAATAAGTGGCTTCGATTGTTTCTAGACAGTCATGATCGACTGATTCTCCAATATTCCCATTAAGAAATGAGGCTGGATTGACGATGTTTGTAGTCACGATCTCAACATCATCTTGTTCCACCATTATGGCCTGGTATTTTAGGAATCTCTGTGGGGAGAGCCAATGCCCCCCTTTTGTTTCAAGGACTGCAGACACTGTGTGGGATACTAAGACAGTCATTTTCTGGCCCAGGGTAAACTTCCGGGCCTCTTGGATGTTTAGGATGACGGCTGCTACTGCTCTCAGGCAACCAGGCCACCCTTTTGCAGTGGCATCCAGCTGTTTAGAGAAGTATGCCACTGCCCGTCTGTATGGTCCCAAATCTTGTGCCAGTATTCCTAATGCCATTCCCTGTTTCTCATGGGAAAATAGGAAAAATGGCTTACTCACATCAGGAAGTCCTAGTGCTGGTGCCGACATCAAGGCTTTCTTCAGTTCATGGAAAGCTCTGTCTGATTCAGCATCCCACTGAAGATCCTTCTGGTTAGCTGCTATCAGGGAATATAATGGTTTAACAAGCAAGCCATAATTGCATATCCAAAGCCGGCACCATCCTGTCATTCCCAGAAATGTCTGCAGTTCCTTTACAGTTCGTGGTCGGGGGGCTTGGCATATGGCTTCTTTTCGGGCCTTCCCCAGGACCCGTTGTCCGGCACTGATCTCGTACCCCAGGTATGTGACCTGTTGTAACACCACCTGTGCCTTCTTCTTAGAAACTCGATATCCCTGTAGTCCCAGAAAGTTCAGCAGACTCACAGTCCAAATAATACAAGATTCTTCGGTTCTGGTTGCAATAAGGAGATCGTCTACATATTGTAACACTTTCCCTTCTTCTGACGGTGGTTCCCATAACTCCAAATCCTTTGCTAATTGGTTTCCAAAAATTGTGGGGCTATTTTTAAACCCCTGTGGCAACACCGTCCATGTGAGCTGGGTCTTTCGACCGCTTCTGGGATTTTCCCATTCAAAAGCAAAAATTCTTTGGCTGGCTTCATGGAGAGGGAGGCAAAAGAAGGCATCTTTTAAGTCTAAAACTGTGAACCAAGCTAGGTCAGGTGTCAGGGTGGTAAGTAAGGTATAGGGGTTAGCTACTACAGGATACAGATCCTCTGTTATTTTGTTAATGGCCCTTAAATCTTGAACTATCCTATAAGACCCATCAGGTTTTTTAACTGGGAGGATAGGTGTGTTAAATTCTGACTCACATTCTTTTAGTAGTTTTAGTTCTATGAATCGCTCTATGTTTGGACGAATTCCTTCCCTATCTTCCCTTTTCAGTGGGTATTGTTTAATTCTTACCGCACTCTGTCCGTCCTTCAATTTTACTATTACAGGTGATGCATTCTTGGCACGTCCCGGTATGTCAATTGCCCATACTCCGGGATATACCTGATCAATAATCCTGGTATCAATTTCCCTTTTTATAGGAGTATTGGCCAGAGATAGGCTCATAACCTGTATGTATTGATGATTATTTACCTCCAGAGTAACTTCCCCTTTTTTAAATTTGATTGTTGCCTCCAATTGTTCTAATAAGTCTCTACCAAGAAGGGCCTTTGGGGAATTTGGCATAAATAGGAATTTATGGATCCCCATCTGTTTTCCCAACTTATATTTTAAAGGTTTACAAAAATAAGCCTTTTCAGTTTGGCCAGTTGCACCTTTTACTGAAACATAATCATTTCCCAAAGGCATTAAAGCCTGGTTCAAAACCGAATAGGTGGCTCCTGTGTCTATTAAAAATTCCACCTCCTCCTGTTCTTCTCCTAATTTTAATTTTATTAATGGGTCGGCTAGTCAATTTTCTTCTTCCATGTGAGCTATTGTTTTCCCTTGATTATTGCGCCATTTAGTGTTTTCTTGATGTCTGCGTTCAGGGCATTCGTTTTTCCAGTGTCCTGTCCTTTTGCATATTGCACACTGATTCCTACCCAGGGGTGTCAGCCCACGCCTTGATTTAACTTTAGATTTTTGATTCTCATTTTCTCTTACTACTGCTAATATTTTCTTTTGGTCCTGCTTGTAACCTTCTTCTCGATTACTAAATATTCTCCATGCTTCCTCTACTAATTTTTCCAAGTCTCTATTTTCAGGAGGTCTCAATTTTTGCAACTTGCGCCTAATATCCCCCTGTGATTGTCCTAAAAAGAGGGATATTAGTTGCTGTGCGCCTACCTCCGAATTTGGGTCCAGAGACGTGTGCCGGCGCATTGCATCTCTTATTCTGTCTAAGAATTCTGAAGGTGTTTCAGAAGGACCCTGTCTGACCTCATATAACGCTGCCCAATTTATTGTTCTAGGAATTGCTTTCTCCATTCCTCTGAATATCCATTCCTGGTATGCTTGTAATCTTCCCATTTCAGCGGCTCGGTTTGGGTCCCATTCCGGGTCCAACAAAGGAAACCATTCTCTATAATTATCTCCCTTTATATTATAATGTTCCTTTGCGAGATCCCCCGCTGTTTTTATGACTAATTGTTTTTCAGTTTCAGTCAAACAATCTAATAATAATTGTATATCACTCCAGTCAGGATTGTGCTGTTTTATTAGAAATTTAAAATTCTGTGCCGTCTTTATCGGATCATTACGGTATTCACGGGCAGCCTCTTTCCATTCTCTCAGATCAGCGCCCGTGAACGGAACTTTTATTTTCATTGTTCCTCCGTCCGGATTTACAGCTTCTCGGAGGGGTGCCTGTAAAATAGACTTCTGTCTGGTGCGTGAAGACACCGGACTATTTGGAGCCGTAATGGCAGTTTTTGTGTTTCCTTGTGTGGCACCGGGTGTTTGGTTTTCTTTATAAATAACTTGTGGAATTTCTTCCTCTTGTTCGCCTGGGGGTGGACTGGGAGCCCCGGCCGAACCTTGTCTCTCCACTCTATAAGGTGGATTAAATAAATCATTTAATTCGGGCTCTTGTTCTCCGTTTAATTTGATACACCTTTGTCCAATACTACATGCTGAGCAACATCTTTTTAACTTTCCTTTACGCTCCGTCCTGTCCTCTCTTTCTAGTGCTAGTACCATAGGATCCCGAGGGGGTACTAAGCCGCAGTCCTTTTGCCACTCAGGTTTGTCCCGGAGGACAAAGAACATGTCTGCATATGATACTTCATCCCATTTTCCCTCTCTCCTCAGAAACAACATTAATTGCAGGAGAGTGTTATAATCTAACGTTCCTCCCTCCTGAGGCCATTTCGCATCGCTCTCCAATTTATACAAAGGCCACCACTGATTACAATATTTAACCAATTTCCTTCTATTTTCGGTACCACCCTGTCCTACAATATCACTCCAATGTTTTAATATACAACCCAAAGGCGATTTTTCACAGGGCTTACTCCTTCCATTTCCCATTTTGCAATTTTAATTACTTTGTTTTTCTCCGGCCGCCTTAGCCACCCAAGGTTGGAAATGCGGATAGCTTTTTACTCGTTTTGCACTCAAACGCCTGTCTCAAGCACTCTTGCACTCACACTTAGTCAAAATAATTAAGCTATACACGAAAAATCAAAATGCGCATCTCAATCACACCATTCACACTCTCCGGGCAGCCCGCAGTCACACAAGCAGTATGTTATACGGTATCGTGCACTTATGTACAACTTTTAGGAGCACTAACAGTTCACAAAGTATGCATTTCAATGAACAATTGCCAAAAAACAAACAACAAACAAAAACCAATTTTTCCTGGTCTTAAGCAGAGTGTTAAGTTTTCCGCTATTTGCCACAATTTACCAGAATGTTAATATTTTTTCAACATACATTTCATAACTCCGAGTTTTGAACATATAACAAGACAACACATAGAACAAACAAGACACAGAGCGCTATTTCAGTTGTTACATTCCAGGAATTCCCCAATTCTTAAGACAACCTAAAGGAAGTTTTTAGCTTCCTCTTTTTCCTACGCAAAAGTTTCCCTTTTACTTTTGCTGTGAGGTCCCTCTTGTTCCTGTGAGATTCCGCCTTATTCCGTCCCGCCCCCCGCTTTCCGTCACGAGGCCTCCGGGCTTTTAGGAATGGCAGTAACCTCGGGTTTGCTCGATCTGCCCTCAAGATCGCTAGCGGCCACCCCTTGGTCAGCAAACCCCCTCCCAAGGTACCTTTCCTCCTGGGGACTACGCTGCGCGCCGGACGTCTCCGTGCGTCTCACCAGCCGCCCCGTTACTAAACATACCGTTTTATCCGTGGATCCAGGGGTTTCTCTTCTGCTCCCGGGTGAACAGCTGAGAAGAGGAGGCTCCTCCGAGGAAATCTCCCGGGGCGCGCCTAGGAGCGTCCGCTCCGCAGCTGGTCCCTCAGCCGAGCAGAAATCCTCCTGCCTGGCTCGCCAAACTGACGTGCGGAATTAGACTCTATAACTCGAAAGTTATAAAGTAGGTATGTTTATTGCGCGCAGATGCACGGGGGATCGCTCCTCCACAAGCGTGCATACCCGAAGTGACGAACCATCTCACATTTATACAATGAACAAATGAATATTCAATTAACGCCTATACATATTTGTTACCTAAACCCCGCTTCGTATGTTAATTAGCTTATCAGTCCATTTCCTGGAATGTGGTGGTCCTGCAGGTTTGTAGGTGATTCATGTTCTTGTGACCATCCGATCTTCTTCAGGTGATTCATGTTCTTGTGACCATCCGATCTTCTTCAGGTGATTCATGTCCTTGTGACCACCCAATCTTCTTCAGGTGATTGTGACCACCCAATCTTTTCCAGCAAGGAGACTTAGCACTCCCTCCCTCTAGATAGCATTTGAATGTCTCTCATCTTTTCTTATTCTCTTTTAAATAGCCCCTTTGTTAGAGGAAGAAGGGCAGGCGTCTCCCCTTTGTTAGAGGAAGAGGGGCAGGCGTCTCCCCGTCTCCCCTTTGTTAGAGGAAGAGGGGCAGGCGTCTCCTCAAAACTGTGGTTGTCACCGCACCCATGACTAGTCACCATACCCACATTCCTTAAGCAGACACATACAATCACAATCCATGTCCATTATCCCCATTTCGCACTATTTCTCCATATCACTCCTAGGCGCTTCCCAGGAGATTTCCTCGGAGGAGCCTCCTCTTCTCAGCTGTTCACCCGGGAGCAGGAGAGAAACCCCTGGATCCACGGATAAAACGGTATGTTTAGAAACGGGGCGGCTGGTAAGACGCACGGAGGCGTCCGGCGCGCAGCGTAGTCCCCAGGAGGAAAGGTACCTTGGGAGGGGGTTTGCTGACCAAGGGGTGGCCGCTAGCGATCTTGAGGGCAGATCGAGCAAACCCGAGGTTACTGCCATTCCTAAAAGCCCGGAGGCCTCGTGACGGAAAGCGGGGGGCGGGACGGAATAAGGCGGAATCTCACAGGAACAAGAGGGACCTCATAGCAAAAGTAAAAGAGAAACTTTTGTGTCGAAAAAAAAAAAAAAGAAAAAAAGAAAAAAGAAAAAAAAAAAGAAAAGGGGGGAGCTAAAAACTTCCTTTAGGTTGTCCTAAGAATTGGGGAATTCCTGGAATGTAACAACTGAAATAGCGCTCTGTGTCTTGTTTGTTCTATGTGTTGTCTTGTTACATGTTCAAAACTTGGAGTTATGAAATGTATGTTGAAAAATAATAATCTGGTAATTCTAGGCAAATAGCGGAAAACTTAACACTCTGCTTAAGACCAGGAAAAATTTGGGGGTTTGTTTGTTGATTGTTTTTTGGCAATTGTTCATTGAAATGCATACTTTGTGAACTCTCAGCGTTCCTAAAAGTTGTACATAAGTGCACGGTACCGTATAACATACTGCTTGTGTGCCTGAGGGCTGCCCGGAGAGTATGAATGGTGTGATTGTGTTGCGACGGAGGGAAGACACAGTCACTCAATATGAGTGATCAGCAGACTTCGTTTATTGTCTCTTACAGTCACCTTTTATGCCTTGTTATAATTAGCTCATACATATTACAAAAGTTAAGCTCATTATTGGTTAGTTGCCTAAATACCAAGCCCGCCCCTAGTTTCTCTTCTGTAGTTATCTGTTCCCACCTGCAACATTCTTTTCCCACCGAAATCTTCCTGTTACTGTGTAACAAGGACAGCCAAAGACAGTGTATTTTGCTTTACTTCAGATAAGCTGAGAGCGATGTGCATTTTTGTCCAGCCAGCTGGACTATGTCTATGTGACCCTTTTCAGCTAGCCAGTTATCCACATGATTGAGATGCACATTTTGATTTTCCGTGTATAGCTTAATTATTTTGACTGAGTGTGAGTGCAAGAGTGCTTGAGACACGCGTCTGAGTGCAAAACGAGTAAGGAGCTCTATCCGCGTTTCCGACCTTGGGTGGCTAAGGCGGCCGGAGAAAAACAAAGTAATTAAAATTGCGAAATGGGAAATGGAAGAAGTAAGCCCTGTGAAAAATCGCCCTTGGGTTGTATATTAAAACATTGGAGGGATATCGTAGGACAGGGTGGTACCGAAAATAGAAGGAAATTGGTTAAATATTGTAATCAGTGGTGGCCTTGGTATAAATTGGAGAGTGATGCGAAATGGCCTCAGGAGGGAGGAACGTTAGATTATAACACTCTCCTGCAATTAATGTTGTTTCTGAGGAGAGAAGGAAAATGGGACGAAGTATCGTATGCAGACATGTTCTTCGTCCTCCAGGACAAACCTGAGTGGCAAAAGGACTGTGGATTAGTACCCCCTCGGGATCCTATGGTACTAGCACTAGAAAGAGTGCCGGATTAACATCACCTGATCCTTGACTATGGCTCTAGAAAAGGATAGGAAAAAAAACCTGAGATCTAAACTAGAAAGATGTTCTTGTTGAAATTTTTGTGTTAAAAAGCTCAGGTTGCGGTTCCTTCTGTGGAGCAACCAGAATGAAACACGTTGTAAGATAAAAACTTGTACTAATGTATGTAAAACCTGAGGCGGCGGGGGGGGGGGGGGGATGGAGAATCAAAGACCTTGTGAAAGTGTTAAAGTATTGGGGTGAGTTTGTACAAACCCCCGTACCCCCTCGAAGGTGCGACTGAATCATGCTGGGATGCATGGCAGGATGTTTTCTGTTTGCCTGCAAAGGCCTGATATGTAATAACACAGACTTAAAGCAACAAGTAGCAGATTTGCATTCAGGGTAAGAAAGAGTCAAAACAGAAGTGCTGTTGCAGAGGCAGGCTTGTGTAACCTGCAGAGCAGGAAGAGCATCTCCTGCCCCAACCCTTCCGCTGGTAAGGAGGAGGGGGTTGCTATCGCTGACAATTGAGCAGAAGGACCTGACAATGTCACCCCGATTGCTGCAGCATTTGCAGTACAACAGGACCGGTAACGGCCCCTCTAGGGCAGGGAATGGGTATGAGGTGGAATTTTAGTGAATACAAAAGCAACTAATTTGTTAAACTTCAGTTAAAAAAAAATAATAATAATTTGTTACAGTTGTGGGAGCTGCTGGCCACCAGGAAAACATCCTGAAACCTTTAAAGTACAAACTAAAAAAACAAATAAGAATGCCAAATTCACCAAAATCTTTGTTGGGATGAGATTTATTAGAACATCTAGATGTTTAAAGAAGGAGAAATGAAACTAAAAGTTAAAAATGATCAAGGAATTGAAATATTGAGCTTATCTTTAATTGAACAGAAAAGAGGAAAAGAGGACCTCCCTGAAGTAAAAGAAATTTTTAACCAGGTGTATCTGAAAATAAATTCCAGGAAAGGTGAAAAATGCTTTACCTGTTACAGTAAAAATGATAAGGGGGAGGCTTGCCCAGTTCAGATAAACAATATCCCTTGGTCAGCAAGGCTGCGGGGTATATTGGCAGAAAAACTGAAATAAAATACACTCTGTAGTAGTTCTACTAATGTAAATCTGTGTGTTTTACCATGACAGTGACTTGTTATGGGATGTGCAGATGAAACTCTGCATTGACAATGAAGTACAAGGAATAAGGTTGGTCAGGTGCCTCCTACCATAGTCAAGGGCAAGACTGGGTTGGCCTCGGTGTTTGCCACCAAGAAGAATCTTGAGCTGTTGGCTGCAACCCAGTAGGTGCTGAGCAGGGGGAACATATGCCATGCCAGACCTTGATGTGAGGAATGGCCCCCTCTGTTATAAGAGGGTCATCCAGGAAGGAAGAACATAAGATGGCCCATTGAGGCACTGATTTGGAAATTGGAAACCGCCTGGCCGGCCATGAGGCCAGACAAGTAACAGAGGAGGTAGGAAAGGAGGAATTATCCTTAATACCAGACGATAAAATCCAAACTGTAAGTAACAGATCAGGAGCCAAACTATTCTAAAGAAAACTTAAAATTTAATTCAGGACATGAAAGATAAAATAAAAATAAATAAGTGGACTTATTTAAGGGATGGTCGTATAGTGGTACCATCCCATTTAATATGGACCACAGCCCTATTATTAAAAAGACGCATTGGGGAGCTGATACTTTATATAAAAGTCTAAATCAGAAATTGATAGGGCGAAACTTGTATACTGTAATAAAACAGGTGACTCAGCAATGTGAAATGTGTTTACGCAATAATCCCAATACAGCAAATAAAATAAAACTAGGGAACATTAGTAGAGGAAATTGTCCAGGACAACAGTGGCAAGCTGATTTTCCGAACTCCCAAGAAAAGGGGGATACCAATATTTATTAGTTATGTCTGATATGTTTTCAGGTTGGCCAAAAACCTTTCCTTGTCGAACAAATAAAGCAAGAGAGGTAACGAAGGGATTGTTAAATGAAATTATCCCCCGCTTTGGGGTTCCGGCAACAATCTCTTCCAATAGAGACTCACACTTTTGTGCCAAAATGGTACAACAAGTGAGTACAGTATTGGGAATAGATTGGCAATTACATACTCCTTATTACTTCAATGTTCTGTTTGGTGCTGTCGAAGAATGATCAGAAAGCATAATGATCAGAGAGCATAATGATAGTTTTTAGAACAGGGGGGATTGAATAATGAGCTACGTACAATGAGTGATGAATGGTATACTACCTTTTTAGAAAATGATGTGCTTATATATAATTATCCAAAGTTGGGAGGTGTTCAGGGACCCTTATTGTCAACATGATGAATACACCAAGACCCTTAAGTGTCAGCACCGCGGATGTACTAGACACAAGGTCCTTGGATTCGTTATCTTTATAAGGGCCATCTGGTCCTAAGTTTCTGTTGTGTCTATAACGCTACCTAAACAAGGAATTTGAATCATGCTCATTAGTCTATTGAGGAACAGAGTCTGCGCAGAAACAAGAAGGTAAAAAAGGTTCACTGGAGGAAGACTCCTGATCTTCATCCTGAAGACCCCCAGACGACCACTCCTCAAGGACATTGCGCAGGAGCGAAATATGTAGATGAATTCCCGGAATTGTAATGAATATGTAAATGATTTCCTGATGGAAACCATAATTGGTGGGATACTCTCTTTGGCTGGTCACCTTCTGCAACAGGAATTCTTAACGCTATGGTACACCCCATTGTGATCTTATTGATCAGTTTAGGAATTTTCTTAATACTAACCATTATGTTAGTATTTGTGGGTTTGGAGAATGTTTAAAAGGGTAACGCTTATGTATGATGCTTTATATCATTCGGGAAGACTGCTGAAGTAAAAGAATTTACTTAGTTTGATAGAAAAGGGGGGATTGATATGGAGAAATAGTGTGAAATGGGGACAATGGACATCGATTGTGATTGTATATGTCTGCTCGGGAATGTGGGTATGGTGACTGGTCATGGGTGCGGTGTCTGGTCACCTAGGCACACAGCCTTGAGGAGACGCCTACAGTTTTGAGGAGACGCCTGCCCTTCCTCCTCTAACAAAGGGGCTATTTAAAAAAGAATGAGAAAAGGATGAGAGAGATTCCAATGCTATCTAGAGGGAGGGAGTGCTAAGTCTCCTCGCTGGAGAAGATCAGATGGTCACAAGAACATGAATCACCTACAAACCTGCAAGACCACCACATTCCAGGCAAAGGACTGATAAGCTAATTAACATACGAAGCTACAAACCTGCAAGGCCACCACATTCCAGGCAAAGGACTGATAAGCTAATTAACATACGAAGCCAGAGTAAGCGGGTTTAGGTAACGAATATGTATAGGCGTTAATTGAATATTCATTTGTTTTATTGTATAAATGTGAGATGGTTCGTCACTTCGGGCATGCACGCTTGTGGAGGAGCGATCCCCCATGCATCTGCGCGCAATAATCATACCTACTTTATAACTTTCGAGTTATAGAGTTTAATTCCCTACGTCATTAGAGCTTATTTTCCAATGAGTTCTTTATCAGATCTTCAGCTTGCTTGTAAACCCTAGGGGTTCAAAGACAAGTGGACAAATCTCTTCAAGGTTTGCTCAAAACACGTTAAAAGCTTAATATTCTTTTCCTGTTAGATTCAGGTTATAACTAATTTTAAGAAGACCTTTTCAACCTCTGATACTGTAACACCCCAGGTAAGAAGTGAAGTAGAAATGGAGGAAATATGATTTTTTGAGCTGAAGGAGATAAGCTACAAAAAACAATTCTTCGAGCAAGGAAAGAAAAAAAAGTTTTTGAAAACATATTTTGATAATATTATCAGTAATATTTTGTTTCCTTAACACAATCTTTAAGTACTTTGAAAAGTTATTTTTTTAAATCTTATTATTAACATTTATTTCATGCTGCGTGCAGAAATGAAGGTGGCCAGAATCTTTTGATTGCTTATGGCCTAATACATTTGCAGGTTGATGCTGCAGATAATCACTACACAACTCTTGCTTTGGGAATAGGATAGATAACTTGACAGCTCCCAGTTTTGTGTCCTACCGAGTCTCGTAACACGGTCCATACGTCCCTGCCGTACCTCGCCAAATAATACGGTAAAGGTCAGCTGGTTCTCAACTTACAGCACTGAGCTTGAGCTCAGCATCAGGGCTAGAGGCATTTGGGCAGTGTGAAATTGGCATGAACCAGGGCATTTCGGGTTGAATCATGTCCTTAGAATGCTGCTGCCATCCAAAGACGCAAGCTGGTATTGCTGTGCTGCTGTGTAGGCAGGAGTCTGCTGCTAGTTGTTAGGCAAGAAATAAGAAGGCAGATGTGTCACCATTCCTCAAGTTCCACTTTTTCCTCTTAAGGATCTAAAACGAGAACTATTTTTTTCTCTTTTTTTTCTTTTAAAAAAGCACCCCAGTTTCATGAGAAATAACTGTTTTCAAAATTCTGAAATATAGCATTCCCCCTATCTCATGAAAACATCTATCTTCTATGCTGTGAACATCAGGCTGTGCTGCAGAGCAGCCTTTGTTCCCTTCCCATGCCTTTCTGCAAAGGATCACCCTACTTTTTCATGTTAAACACCTGAGCAAATTCTTCTTTGTTTGGAGTACTTAAGCGGCAATCAGGTATTTTTTCTAAAACAATCTGCTCTAGATCAGCAGATTAGATAGGGCCCAATTAACACATTTTACCTTTCCTGGCATGATCATTCACACTGAAGAGGTAAATTCCTGGGCTTCACTAAGGAGAAATCAAGAGACCAAGTTATACTGCTGTGATTATAGCAATATAGATTTTTTTTATAGCAATATAGTTTATTTTAATATAGACTTGTAGGGGTAGGATGAATCATTATCCAAACTGAGGAAAAATCCTATAAACATGGATATCTTGTTTAATCTACTCTACATATTCATTTTCAAAGCACCTCTGGTCAATGTTAGAATAGGACTCTTCTGAGCAATTGAGATCCCTTTTTTCATACTTCTTCCGTCACTTTCTAGTATATAACCATAGTTATTGTTACAACTTCATTGAATGTTTCACAGTTAACCAAAACTAGGTCTTACAAACAGCCTAGTCTTACAATTTATAAAAAAATAGCAAGCCTTTTATTTTTAACCTCAACAAACACAGCCCTTACTACAGTGAATCTTATATCTCAGCATATCTACATCTTGATTACTGCAAAGAAATTTCCTAGACCTAAATTCACCCTGGTTTTCTACAAAGCTCAACCATTTCAGTGAGGCCTACAAAGCTGGTTAGAAGTAGTTTATCTTTGTGTAAGAAGGTTCACATTAATTTCTTTGCCTTTGTTAAGTTCTTCATAGCGGTCTCTCTCATATTGACATCTAGCCAGTTGTTCTGTCATACTAACAGAGAAATTCCTTCATTATCCCATCTAGTGGCTACTGAGAGCTTCAACCTATTTGTGATTTTCATCTCTGTGTTTGTTCTTCTGTGAAATTATGCAGGCTATTACTATTCAGACATAATTAATCCTACTTCTACTCTTTGGTGGGGAGTTCCACAGGTTAATTGTGCTATTATACAATTATGCTTCAATACTTGTGAAATACTGCTTGTTTCAGCTGTAATTTGGCTTATGTGATCACCCCTCCTTCTACACTAACCTTTTTGTCACCACCTCCACTTAAAATTCACTCTTGTGTATGATCTGACAATACTTGAATGTGGTAGCTTTGCTAGCACTGAACAGTCAACTCCAGTGTGCTCCACTGCTTTTCAGACCTCACTCATGACCATCAAAACTGGCACTAAAAGACAAACACAGAGACTTTCCCTGTTTATTTACCTTTGATCTCATAACCATACCACTGCATTTTATTGTATTAACTTTAATGATGACACTACCTTACGTTATTTTTACTGTTGTTGCAGGATTTGTAATGTATAATACAACATATACGAGGCTTATTTTGGTTATCAGACTGGGAATACAACTTTCTCTACAGTTTATATTAGATTCCAGTGTTGATAAGCAACTGGGGCTATATATTCACCTAGTCTGAGGTACAGTTTGAGGCCACTTCCATTTGGAGCAAGAAGCAAGGGAATTACTTTGCTTGGAAAATTGCTGGGCACCTAGCAGTTTTGAAGCTTCTTCTGGTTAATTTACCCACAAATCTCAAATTGGCATAAAGCTTAAATCCGTAAAGGAAGGTGGCCAGTGTTGGTGATGTACCTGGGAAATCTGTATAGAAAGAGCTGGTGAAAGTGATGCTGGATGCTGGTATGTTCCAAACAATAATGAAATTGGGGCTGTGACAAAGTCAAACCTCCTGCTTCTGAATCACCTGAGCACCCCACCTAACTGAAGGACACTGCCCTGGCCAAAATCCTCCTGTGTATGGATACCATGGTTCTCAGTTGTCTCAGAATTTGGTCCTCCTGCTTTGCAGGGAATTAAATTACCTCTCCCTTTTCACTCTATATGAGACCCATAGCAAAACCATGAGGAAAGAGTTCCTTTTTAAAATAACTCAATGAATCAGAAAAACACTAATGGCTGCAGCTTTCATGCCTCCTAGGGATTTAGTCACACAGCTCCCATCAGTTGGAATATTGAAATGGCTTGTACCTTCTTTCAAAATATGCCTTGAAGATTTTTACCGCAAAGCCAAAACACAAAGGCAGCAAAGAAATTCAGAATGCGAATGGAAACTCCCTTCCTTGTGTATATTGCTGGAGTCTTGAAAACACAGCTAATCCTGTACATTATAAAATGTAATAACCAGATATGACAGATGATTTTTAAAGGATGTTGTGGTTTAACCCCAGACAGCAACCCAGTACCACGAAGCCACTCGCTCACTCCCCCTCACCCAGAGGGATGGGAAGGAGAATCGGAAAGGAATGTAAAACTCAGGGGTTGAGATAAGAACAATTTAATAGGCAAAGCAAAAGCCGTGCACGCAAGCAAAGCAAAGCAAGGAATTCATTCACCACTTCCCATGGGCAGCAGGTGTTCGGCCATCCCCAGGAAAGCCGGGCTCCATCACACGTAATGGTTACTCGGGAAGACAAACACCATAATGCCAAATGCCCCCCCTTCCTTCTTTCCCCATTTTGTATACTCAGTATGATGTCATATGGTATGGAATACCTCTTTGGCTAGTTTGGGTCACCTGTCCTGGCTGTGTCCCCTCCCAATTCCCCACGTCCCTCCAGCCCTCTGGCTGGCAGCTCCCAAGGAACTGAAAACTCCTTGACTTAGTATAAACATCACCCAGCAACAAATAAAAACATCAGTGTGCTATCAGCATTGTTCTCACACCAAATCCAAAACACAGCCCTGCACCAGGTGCTAAGAGGAACATTAACTCTATCCCAGCTGAAACCAGGACAAAGGCCAAAGAAGACAATAGATGAAACTGTCATTTATAATGTGCTGCTTAGTTAGAGATGTGTACTCTGACGTTAAGACAAAGACCCCTCCGATGCAGAGTGCCACAGCCCTGTGGATACCAGCAGTGCCCCAGCCATGGAGCTGGCTGGGAATGAGCTCCATGACTGAGCAAGCACTAGGGCAGCACAGGGAGCACGAATTAGAGGCATCAGAGCAGATGCACGGCTGAGGGAGAAAACTGTACTTAAATGAGACTGACTGAACAGTTGTAGCTTAAAAATTGGAGCTGAAGTCACTTCCCCACAGGTCCTTTTTTTTCATCTTGTCAAAATTTGCATTGTCCCTAAGTGACTCTGTGTGAAACCTAACTAATCAGCTGGCTCCCCTGTAAGTGCCTACCAGACAGAAGATATCCCTGGCTTGGATGGAGCTGGCAGAATGAGAGGAAAAGTGCTGGGGACACCCAGGCCCTTCTCTGCCACTGCTTTCAGCACACTGCCTTTGTCACATTGTATAGAGTATGATCCTTCTTACCTTATTTTTTTCTATCCAAAACACATTTATTAGCCTAAAATACCAAAAAAACCAAGATACATCAAGGGAGAGAGAAAATTGATGATTCCCCTTGACTATCTTTGGTGCTTATGTCTATTTGAGACAGTACTGCAAACTATTCCACACTTTAGATGTGGCATACACAAGCAGTTCTGTGCATGTACGTAATCAGTGAGAAAACGATAATTTATGTATATGTTTAACTAATATGATTTCAGATATGGTTTAAGGCATGTAAAATTTTAAAATTAGAGTTTGGACAAATAATCTAGGTTGGGAGAAGGAGGCTGTCTTTTTATTGTTTCCTGTGAGAAACTATGGACTAGGGTATTGTTTATTAAGATTTATGTTAAGCCCAATGTAAAGGTCAGACAGTGTGAGAAACTATGGACTAGGGTATTGTTTATTAAGATTTATGTTAAGCCCAATGTAAAGGTCAGACAGCAAAAGATATAAATAGCCACAAGATACCGCTTGTGCAAGATAAGATAACCACCAGATGTCCAGGAACCGACAGAAACAGGACAAACTACCCCATATAAGGACATATGAGTGAGGGGTCAACTATGGGACAAAGGAGGAAGACTTCTTACTTCGGCCTCAACGACCACCAGAAGGCAGAAAACGACCCCCTAACAACAACTGAAGCATGCGCAGAGTACCTCCACTACCTCATGAACACAGGAGTAAAAGATGTATAAAAAGGGACTGTTTGAACTGCTTAGGACGGCAGTTGGCGGAGCGCAGACTCCCCTGTCGTCCAGCGCTGTTTTTGCTCATATTCTACTTGCTGTAATTAATAAAATTTTAATTGGATTATGATCCGTTGTGGTCTCAATTTATAACAATTTCTGGTGCCGTGACTCGGATAAGGAACGGTGGGCTTTGGTCCTCCGGGGAGGCGCCCCGCGACAATCCGCGGCCCCGCGACCGACAGCCTACCTCAACCTTACCGACGAACCTAAATTCTAGAATAATGAGCAAAGGAGAAACTGGTAAAATCCCATAAAAATTCTGTGCACGGGAGTCCGGACGAAGACGCAGGACGCGTAAGTATATTGCGAAGTTGTTCGCGGGTTTGCCGTTCGGGCGGGATTGGGTTTCCTGGAATATAACGAGTGAGAGGTTCGATATACTGAACCAAGCGAGTGCGGACTCTTAAGTACTGCGTTTCCCATCTCCCGCGAGGGACTGGGCCAGGAACAAGGGGAGCGAGTGAGTGTATGTTTGTGGATATTCCAGAAGATGGGGGCGAAGGGCAGCAAGCCTTCGACTCCCATGGGAAGGGTACCCACTGTACCTAAGAATACCCCTCTGACATATATCTTAGACAATTGGAGATATTTCCCTGGAACTCTAGGGAAAGATAAGCAGAAGATGATAGAATATTGTACTAAGATATGGGGAGGGAAGAAGATTTCTAAAAATGTCTTTTGGCCAGTCTATGGGTCAGAAGAAGATTGGGTAAGACAGCAATTAAACCTCTGGGTTAATAATAAAAAACCCCTTAACCCGGAGGAGAGTCGATATGCGGAAGTGTGGCTAGAAAGACCGGGAGCTAGACTTTACCCACTGAATGAAATGAAAACTAAACAAAAGAAAAAGCAGGAAGAGTTGGACGAAACCCTTCTAACCCCCCCTCCTTACATTCCTCCTCCTGCTCCCGCAGAGGTCCCCAGAGCGCCCACTCCCCCACCAGAATCGGAAAAAGGGTCTCCCCCTCTTCCTAGACGCGTAACTAGAAGTCAAAAAGGGGCAGCTCAAATGTACCCCCTAAGGGAAATACCCATGGGGGGACCTCAACCTGTGATCGGATATATTTCCGTACCCCTAAACTCGGCTGACCTACGAGATTTTAAAAGAACCGAGATGGGAAACTTAATTGAGGACCCACTCGGAGTGGCAGAAAGATTAAATCAATTTTTGGGACCAAACCTTTATACTTGGGATGAGATGCAATCTATCCTTGGTCAATTATTTACTACCGAGGAAAGAGATATGATTAGACGAGCAGGAATGAGACTGTGGGATGCTCAGCATGCCCAGGGACCCCAAGCAGATATTAAATGGCCACTCCAAAGACCTAATTGGGATAATCAGGATCCAGTGCATAGAACTCATATGCAGGACCTGAGAACTATAGTAATTCAGGGGATTAGGGAAGCAGTACCCCGTGGCCAGAATATCAATAAAGCATTTAATGAAATGCAAAAGAAAGATGAAAGCCCTACTGAGTGGCTGGAACGACTGAGGAAAGCCCTTCAGCTGTACTCTGGGGTAAATCCAGACGACCCTTTAGGGCAAGCGCTCCTCAAAACTCAGTTTGTGGCAAAATCATGGGAAGATATCAGAAAGAAGATTGAAAAGTTAGAAGACTGGCAGAATAGAGGGTTGGATGAATTATTGAGGGAAGCTCAGAAAGTCTACGTAAGGCGGGAAGAAGAGAGCAGCAAGCGACAAGTAAAAATGATGGTAGCAGCAGTCAGAGAGGATCGCAAAGGGCGAACTGGTGAACACAGATCTGCTGGAACGAAACAAGGGAACGTAGTAGTAAAGAAGGAACAGAGATGTTGTTTTACTGTGGAAAGAAGGGGACATATAAAACAGAATTGCAGAGAAAGGATCAGGGATGAGGAAATATTGAAAACGGAATAGGAGAGTCAGGGGCTCTATATCTTAGGGGACCGGAGTCATCATGAGCCCTTGATAAAATTAAAAATAGGTCCCCATAAACAAGAGTTCACCTTTTTAGTAGACACTGGGGCTGAGAAATCAACTATTAAGCATATACCTGAGGGATGTAAAGTTTCCCCTGAAAAAGTACAAGTAATTGGGGCAAAAGGAGAACCCTTTAAAGTAAGCAAAATCAAAAATGTGGTATTCGAAACTGAAAATAAATTTGGAATGGGTGAACTCTTGCTCGTCCCTGAAGCAGAATTTAATCTGTTAGGACGAGATTTAATTGTTGAATTGCAATTAGAAATTAAAGTGAAAAATCAAGAGCTAACAGTGTCTGCTTATCCTTTGACCGTGGATGATCAAAAACAAATTAACCCCGATGTCTGGTACTCTCCGGACACAATTAGTAGACTGGAAATCCCACCGATTAAAATCCAAATTTCCGAACCCCACATACCTGTGAGGGTAAGGCAATATCCCATATCCCTAGAAGGACGGAGGGGATTAAAACCAGAAATTGATTGATTGTTAGCGCAAGGAATCTTAGAGCCTTGTATGTCACCCTTTAACACCCCCATTCTGCCTGTAAAGAAACCAAATGGGAAATATCGGCTCGTACATGATTTAAGGGAAATAAACAAAAGAACTATCACCCGGTTCCCTGTAGTAGCAAATCCATACACACTGCTAAGCAAGCTAGGACCCCATAACTCCTGGTATAGTGTGGCTGATTTAAAGGATGCCTTTTGGGCCTGTCCACTGGCAGAAGAATGCCGTGATTATTTTGCCTTTGAATGGGAAGACATAGAGACAGGCCGTAGGCAGCAATTGAGATGGACCGTGCTCCCCCAAGGGTTCACTGAGTCCCCTAATCTGTTTGGACAGGCCCTGGAAGAGCTCTTAAAAGAATACCAAGTACAAACAGGAAACATGCTGTTACAGTATGTAGATGATCTGCTCATAGCAGGGAATAATAAGGAGGATGTAAGGAAAGAAAGCATTCGACTCCTAAACTTTCTTGCACAAAAGGGACTACGGGTATCACAAGAAAAGTTACAATTTGTGGAGGAAAAAGTGAAATACTTGGGGCATTATTTGTTTAACGGCGAGAAGATATTAGATCCAGAGCGCATTAAAGGAATTCTGGAATTACCTATGCCTGTCACTAAGAGGCAAATTCGGCAGGCATTAGGGCTATTTGGGTATTGTAGGCAATGGATAGAGAACTACAGCTTTAAAGTTAAATTCTTATATGAACAACTGTCTAAAGACAAAATGCCCAAGTGGACCCCTCAGGATCAAGAGCAGTTTGCCAGTCTCAAAAGGGAGCTAAGCCAAGCACCGGTTTTAAGCCTACCAGATTTAAAGCGGCCATTCCATTTATTTGTTAACATACATGAAGGAACGGCATTCGGAGTATTAACTCAGGAATGGGCCGGACAAAAGAAACCGGTGGCATACCTATCAAAGCTGTTGGACCCTGTGAGCAGGGGTTGGCCGAGTTGTTTACAAATCATTGTTGCTGCTGCCTTATTACTTGAGGAAACGAATCGCATTACCTTTAATGGAGAAGTTGTCTTATATGCGCCTCATAATATCAGGGGAGTGTTACAACAAAAAGCAGAAAAATGGCTTACAGATAGCCGATTATTAAAGTATGAGGGAATACTTATAGAATCCCCTAAACTATCTTTGAAAACTATTGGAGCAGTTAACCCCGCTGAATTTTTGTACCCAGGAGAAGGTAATGAACTATTGCACAATTGTTTTCAAACAATTGAACAGCAGACACGCATTAGGCCAGACTTAGAAGAAGAAGAACTACAATGTGGAGAAGTATTATTTATAGATGGGTCATCACGAATAGTGGAAGGTAAACGATTGTCCGGATATGCCATCGTTAAGTTGGAAAAAGGAGAATTTAAGACAATAGAATCAGGCCCCCTGAGTGCCAGCTGGTCGGCTCAAGCCTGTGAGCTGTATGCATTGTGGAAAGCATTAGTGTCACTGAAGGGAAAGGATGGAACTATATATACAGACTCACGCTATGCGTTCGGAGTAGTGCACACTTTTGGGAAAATATGGGAAGAAAGAGGATTCGTTAACTCACAGGGAAAAGAACTGATACACCCGGAATTAATTCGGCGAGTTCTGGAGGCATTAAAAATGCCGAATAAAATAGCAGTTGTACATATAAAGGGACACCAGCGAGGTACAAGTTACCAAGTTAGGGGAAATAATGCAGCTGATACAGAAGCAAAACGAGTGGCAGGCAATTATAGTACGATTTTAACTATACAACAAATACCTGTTAGTAAAAATTTGAGTTTTGAGTCTGCAGAAAAGGAAAAACTAGAACAAATGGGAGCTAAGGAACAGGATGGTAAGTACATATTGCCAGATGGGAGAGAAGTTTTGCCGAAGGGCATAGCACTTGAAATATTTTCAAAAATACATAGTAAAACACACTGGGGAACCCAGGCGTTAGTTGATCATTTCAATCAACAGTTTGCCTGTATAGGCGTATATAACATAGCAAAGACAGTCACGGCAGCCTGCGAGACCTGTAAAAAGGTTAATCGAAACAACATGAGACAAAAGCCTCTTGGAGGACGTTCCCCAGCATACAGACCTTTCTCACACATACAAGTGGATTTTACTGAACTACCCAGGGTAGGGCGTTACAAATATTTATTAGTAATGGTGGATCATTTAACACATTATGTTGAGGCTTTTCCTACCTCCAAGGCAACTGCTAACCAAGTTACTAAAGTGTTACTTGAACACATTATACCTCGATATGGAGTACCTGAAGTAATCGACTCGGACAGAGGAACACACTTTGTGTCAAAAATTGTTAGAGATCTAACAGAAAGCTTGGGTATTAAGTGGGAATACCATACGCCATGGCATCCACAAAGTTCGGGAAAAGTTGAAAGGATGAATGGAGAAATCAAAACTATTTTGACTAAATTAATGATAGAAACCAAATTATCATGGATTAAGTGCCTACCCATGGCACTATTAATTCTCAGAACCAGACCCCGAGCAGATGTAGGAATATCAGCGTTTGAAATGGTGTATGGAATGTCCTATAGAATTGAAAGTCCACAAACAAATGTTTTAATTCGAGACCGTGTGATTAATGAATATGTTTCACAATTAGCAGAACATCGTAACAAGCTTTGGGAACATGGACTGATTGTACAACGACCACCGTTGGACTTAAAAATTCATAATCTTAAACCTGGGGACTGGGTATTGGTTAAAACGTGGAAAGAAGAAACCCTAAAACCCAATTGGGAGGGACCTTATCTTGTTTTGCTTACAACAGAAACAGCTGTCCGGACTGCTGAGCGTGGATGGACTCATGCTAGTCGCATTAAAGGCCCAGTGACGAGACCCCACTGGAAAGTAATCAGTACTCCAGGTGACACCAAGATAACCCTGAAAAGATAACGTAATGATAGAGACTTTATTTGATTATTTTGCCGCATTACCTTTTGGTATAAAGTGTGTATTGTTGTTTATATTTGCTATAATTATTTCTTTTTTTATCTATTATATATGGAAGCGTACAAAGTGTGTTGAAGGAAATTGCTAAACTTATGCAACCACACAATATCAAGTATAGAAGATATGCTGATGCAAATAATATATGCACTCTAGATATATGAATTAGATGTAATAATTTGAACTGCAATTGTTATCCATTTGCTTGTTTCAGGTGTAAGGTATGCCAGAATAAATGGTGGACACACTGTGAATGTGGATACCCTCCAATAGGAGTTTGCACACAGTGTTGGAAAATCCAAAGAACTCTTACTGAGTGGAAATTAAAACAATTAGAGTCTAAACAAGAAATTATTCGAGAATCCCATGAGTGGTGGGAAATTTTTGCCAAAGGAATAAACCCTCAATATTATTGTTACCACTCCACCGAACCAGTCCCCTTTGTAGCTGAAATCTTGGCTATAAAGTGCAGAAGGGAAGTACTAACCGTGTCTTGCTTTGCCCCATTAGTTAAAGCTGCAAAGTGGGAAGCCTATGTAAACAGGCAGAAAGCCCGAAGCAGCTGTTCTCCTGAAGAATTCCCTTGCTGCCGAGAAGATGGTACACCCCGTGGCTCGAAGCAACCGAGTCGACGGGCAAGGCAGAGGAGGAACAAACTGTGGAGAACAGAACCAGAACAATGGGACACTAAAGCAACAATGGCCGAACTTCCCCAGGACTGGTAAAAATATACTTAAATTAGTAAAATTGACAGACACCCTTTTTCCTGGTATACCGTTAGTTTTGTTATTGATAATAACCCAAGCAAATGGAAACCCTCATGAACCTATGAACTGGACAATAACAAACATAAAATATCCAAGTAATCCAATCCAAGCACGAACTACACCGGGCACAGTTAGTTTCAATGTGAGTTTGCATGATCTAGTTACTGAAGAAGATCGTAGAGATGAAGCGGATATATGTAAACCAATTTATATATGTCCAGCATCAAACCCTGGTAAAGGATACTGTAATTCTCCAGGTCATTATTACTGTGCATATTGGGGGTGCGAAACATGGGCCTCTGAGTGGTCCGCACCTGGAGACCAATATCTAGAAATAAAGTGGTCACCGGAAGGATGCGAGAGACCTAAATTACACGGAGACCGGTGGGGTCATTGCTTAAGTAAACCGATTCCTTGTGTGGGCATCAATATAACTATAAAAAATCCTGCTCAGGACTTTTGGCTGGCAGGGAAATATTGGGGAATTAGATATTGGGAAACAGGTGCAGACAGAGGAGGAATTTTTCAAATAATGAAGAGACCGATGCCCCACGATCCTTTACCAGTAGGACCAAACCTGGTCCTGAATCCACCTACTTTCTTTGAAAAAAAGGTTGCCCCCGTAATTGTCGTAACCCCTTCTCCAGACTCCCTTTCGGAAACAGCTAATGACATTGTGACTGAATTCTCCTTATCCAGGGATCTAGAGTTGTCAGAATCCAACGACCCCTTATGGAATCTAATGCAAGCCTCTTATCGTGCCCTCAATGAAAGCAAACCAAATTTAACTGAGGAATGCTGGTTATGTTATAATGTTAGACCACCATATTTTGAGGCAATTGGAAAACCAGGAAGGATTCGATGGTCTAATGGTTCAAACCCACGAGAATGCCCATGGAATGACCAGAGGAACCATACGCAAGGAATTACTATTCAATTAGTAACAGGTCAAGGAAAATGTATAGGTACAGTGCCCGAAAAGTATCAGCCTTTGTGCAACCGAACAGTCACTAACACCAATATAGAGAAACACAAGAATCAAAATGACAAATGGGCTATCCCGACACCAGGAGCTAAATGGGTTTGTTCAGACATCGGAGTAACGCCTTGCCTATCCCTAAACGTGTTTAATCAATCTCAGTTTTGTGTACAGGTGATTATTGTTCCTCGTCTGATCTATCACACCTCCGAGGAGGTGTTACGCCACTTTGAAGGAGACCTGAATAGACAAAAACGAGAGCCAATTACAGTGGTAACCCTAGCTACACTGCTGATAGCGGGCGGAGTTGGAGCAGGTACAGGCATAGCCTCCCTAGTAAAAGGTCAGGAATTACAAAGTTTGCAGATGGCTGTAGATGAGGATTTAGCAAAAATAGAACAATCTATCCAAAATTTAGCCACTTCAGTAAAGTCTTTATCAGAAGTAGTGCTGCAAAATAGAAGAGGATTAGATCTATTCTTCTTAAAGGAAGGAGGGTTATGTGTAGCTCTCAATGAAGAATGTTGTTCTTTTGCTGACCATACGGGAGTAGTCCAGGACACCATGTCTGAACTCCGAAAAAGGTTAGATCAACGTAAGAAAAATCGTGAGGCGAGCAGGTCATGGTATGAAAACTGGTTTAATATTTCACCTTGGCTAACCACTTTGTTGTCTGCTTTAGCAGGACCACTTATTATGTTGATTCTGGGACTTATATTTGGGCCTTGTATATTACGCTATATTTTACATTTTATTAAAGAACGGTTTGACATAGCTAAATTGCTTATTGTAACTACGAGGTCTGGGGCAAAGTATAAGAGTGTATCTATTAATGAGGATGAAGATTGTTGTGAATGCGTTATGCCACGTGAGAACTATGCCTATTGTAATTGTGAGGTATTACCTTGTGAGTGTTATGATAAATGTTGGGATTGTGGAAAAAGGTTTGCTTGCAGTGCCGAGAATGAAAGCAGCGTCTAATAAACAATAATAGGATAAAAAGAAAAAGGGGGGATTGTAAGAAACTATGGACTAGGGTATTGTTTATTAAGATTTATGTTAAGCCCAATGTAAAGGTCAGACAGCAAAAGATATAAATAGCCACAAGATACCGCTTGTGCAAGATAAGATAACCACCAGATGTCCAGGAACCGACAGAAACAGGACAAACTACCCCATATAAGGACATATGAGTGAGGGGTCAACTATGGGACAAAGGAGGAAGACTTCTTACTTCGGCCTCAACGACCACCAGAAGGCAGAAAACGACCCCCTAACAACAACTGAAGCATGCGCAGAGTACCTCCACTACCTCATGAACACAGGAGTAAAAGATGTATAAAAAGGGACTGTTTGAACTGCTTAGGACGGCAGTTGGCGGAGCGCAGACTCCCCTGTCGTCCAGCGCTGTTTTTGCTCATATTCTACTTGCTGTAATTAATAAAATTTTAATTGGATTATGATCCGTTGTGGTCTCAATTTATAACATTTCCTTTTTTTTTTTAGGTTCAAATCGGTTTGAATACAGCTGTCTTCAACACAAACCTTGATGAGAAAGCTTGGAACATGCTCTTATGTTGTTAGTTTTCTTGCATATTATAACATTCTTAAAAAAAAAAAGGAAAAAGAAAAAAAAGACAGAATCAAGATTCAGCATACTGTTATTTGTAATGGTATTTACAAATGCAGATTTTATAATCCTCTGAGTGCATAGGAAAGACAGAAAACAGTTAAGAGAATGCAGGAGCGGGCTGGAAACTAGGACCATGTGTGGCAATCAGCTGAGGGGAATGTGCTCGAGCTTGTCTAGACACAACAATTAACATGATGAGAGAGCACAGGGGAGTGGGGGACGGATGGCGCCAAGGAAAGGTAACACCTTGCTGTTAATTGCTGGTAGTTAACCACCAATCGGGGATTGCCTAGTATGCAATGCTTAGCTCAAAAGAACCAATCTGTTTAAAACGCGCGACTTCTGAAAGTATATATACCCGTGTTTCTATACAATAAATTGACATTTGCTTGCATCAAGCTGTGTCCCGTCTCTCCATCGCAGCAAGAGAAGGACATGGAGGTATGGAAATTGAAAGGTAAGTAACATAAATTATTACACCTATGTTTTTCTCATGGTTTTCCAAACTAACCTCAAAACTTCTTAAGGAATCTGGCTTAACTTTTGATGTTTCATGTTGGAGATGGTGTAAGTAAAGCTCAAGTTTTGTGTTTTCCAGGAACAAAGAATGCTAACTTCAAATCAGTGGAATACAAAGTCCAAATTTTCTACTGGGACAAAGAAAAAAGCTGATTGTAGACATGAGAAATCTTTGACATATTGATCAAATTCTACCCCGAGCAAGAAAGATTCTGCTCTAATTAGTTTAGTTTTACATTCCTCATTTCATTTGTCTCCCCCTATGGGCCCAGTGTGATGATCAAAGCCCAGTCACATGTTAATTCTGTTAAATATCTACAATGATAAATGACAAGAGACTGTCAGGAGGACAAAGTTTTTTTTATGATTATGCTTACGCAGAGAGTTAGTTTAAAAGCTGGAAGGCTAAAACCACATCAGTCAAAAAGGAAAAAAAATCTTGCTCATCATGATGGCAAATAAAAGTGGAACTGTTTACAGAAGAATACAGGAGATGTTTCCATGACTCAGAGTCTTTAGTTTAAGACTATACACCTTTTGGAAAGAAGTTGTTTAGATCAGGTACACATCGCTGATGTCAGTGTAACCCTGTGTGTGAAAGATGGGATGGGACAGGCACAAGATGGGTCCCACTCAACTCTACCAGCTGATGAGTCCAGGACTATCTGCACAGTGACTCTACTAAATGTCATCATCTAAACATGACCTTTAGATGTACACACGTGTGGGTCCATGCGTACAGACATAAAAAACACTTTCTGTTTACAGGAACACATCAGGGTGTGGTTTGGCATACAGGTATTATTACACAGGCCTTGGTTAACCACTCTGGTTTCAGTGATTCATG
Organism: Falco rusticolus; assembly: GCF_015220075.1. Lineage (NCBI taxonomy): Eukaryota > Metazoa > Chordata > Aves > Falconiformes > Falconidae > Falco > Falco rusticolus. The sequence continues at coordinate 15,079,270 of NC_051209.1, read as the reverse complement.
CAACTTTTATATGGGGTGGTGCTAAGGGAGCTGAGATTTTCTTTTTTTTAATACTGTATCAGACTGACATATGTTGCCCATGACACATCAGAGAATATAAGCATATAATATATTCCTTTAACATATGTGACCAATGGAAATACCACAATATGTATTGAATATGGTAGTATTAATATTTATGGTAATATTAATATATTACTTATACAGAATATTTAAAAGCAAGGTTTAGATGTATGGGTGCATTTAGTACCTTTTGTGGTGTGAGTTTGAGATGATTTGCATTCAGTAGACTGCAGCTCAGGTTTCCCTTTTATGTTTCTTTGCTCTTTTAACTATTCCAAGACTGAATGCAAATCGGTGATCCTCAGCAACATGTGAATCCTTTAGGACTTAGAAATTAAGTCAAATAAACACCCTTTTTTTTGTTTTTGCATAAGGGTGGATACCATAACAATATTTACAAATGGAAAACACCAGAGGGTAGTATTTATTTATTTTCCAAGATATTTGGAAACAGGAGAGCACTCTGGCTGCTGAATCCGAGAGGAGTATAAGCGAATGCCTAAATTCCTCTTTGTTAAATGTGGTCTATTCCAGCTCACTTCTGTCGGTGAGTATGTGAGAAAGCTCAGGTTCAGATTGGATGAGCCACCAGGACAAGACTGTGAGGTGTAGTATTGTTAAAGGAAATGAAAGATAAGCACTAAAGCGGCAAGCTTTGCTTCTCTAGCAGCTCTGAATTATTAATGCCACAAAACAGAGGCAATGAAATCTTGAGAGTTACTTTGTAGGGCTGAAATGAATAATTTAGGAAAGCTACTGTCTGCTGTCTCCTTGTCATTGAATAGGCAATTGTAAATGACTGAAAATGACTGAAAGCACCAAAGCAAAGACTGTTGAAATAGCACCTTCGAACAGCTTTGGGCTTTTTTTTGCTTGAGCTGGGGTGTGCTGTTGTACTCAACTACAGGAGAAAACAATTTCTCTAGCACTTGATTTGAGTGCTTGGTTGGATACTTATCTACCCATAGTTTTAGAATTGTCCTCTGTTAAACAACAAGCCTAAGAGCTTATTGTGCAAGCTGGTATGATGGTGTTGTAATAACACAAGCCATGAGCCAAGGTTTTCAATTCTAGGCATCTGGAGTTCAACCTCTACATTTAGTGTTAGTTAATTTTTTCTCCTAGTTTTCAGATCTACCTGCTGGAAAATAAAGGCTTTAATTAATTTCTTACTCTCCATTGATTCTCTGTATAATCTCAATTTGCAATACACATAAATTGGCTGTGAAAAATTGCTATCAGCCAGATATCTTCACTGGGTATGGACACAGTGTGGGATATGGCAGCTTTTGCTACAGACATTTCTGTCAGGAAACAAGGGTTAGTTCTGTGGGATGAGATGAGCTGATAGCCTTTGGTTACAATTGTATAATTAAGCTTAAAAAAAAAATCTTATATAATACTTTTTAATGTCTTATGTAATGTTGATATTCTTATGTAACATTTACAATAACTAGTAACCCCAGCTTGGATTAAGTCCCTTCTCAGGAGGAAGCTGTGAGACATATGCTAATGCAACATACAGCTGGGAAATTTTAGTGAAAGGACCTGATTCATCCCCACCTACTTTGATGCTAGACTGTGTCACTCAGGCTGGGGATATTCTCATAGACTCTTTAGGGCTGACAGAAGATATAACTACCTTCAAAGGTGATAGCACTACCAAATCCCCAAACTACAAGACAGACAGTGATGTAATTTCACTGCAGCCAAATTCCTAAAGCTAGGCCACTGAATCCAGGCCAAAACCATACAACAAGCAGGAGCTGTCATTAGCTGAAGACAAAGGACTGATGCCTTGTTGGGCAAAGCAAGAGCTGTCACTAAATAGCACTACACTTGCTTGATCTCAAAGCTGACAAGTCTGTACATTCAGGCTGGGTTATGGTTGTAAACAAGACACCTTCATATGAATGAGTGGAAAGAATAGTAGACAACTGAAAGAGTCTAAACCCCAGCAACGTTCTGAAGAATGAGGATATCCTCCAATGGAGCACAAGCATTAATATTAAAATAAGAAAAGCAGCATCTGAGCTGGTCACAGCTCTAGCATCTGGTACCCAGCTAAAATCCATTGCCTAGGACCACTGTATATTCTGCTTCCCTGCTGCATCTAGTCAAAAAAATATAGCCTAAACTGCAGGTTTTTGAAGGCATGCATGGGAACAAAGTTTAATTATGAGCCAAAACCAAATGAAAAGCCAGCCAAAGTCAGAAGTTCCTTGGAACGGGGTAATTCTACACACTAGAAAAGTGCTGTTTCTTCATCTCCACAACTCTTTTTGTCAGCATAAGCACCAGCAATTTCCATTATTCTCTCCGTATTGTATGCACAGCAAACATCACAGGGATAATGCTTACTTACCCTGCAGGGGGTTGTGAAGATTAATTAGTTAATGTTCTCAGTGTGTGTCAAAGATGAAAAGCTCAGTGTAAGTACTAAGCATTTGTGTGTTCATAGGCACTAGAAATATGCATTCTCCACAGGAAAGATAAAAAGTAGAACTGTTTTCTAGATGTGTCCAATTTCCAGAGGTGCAACTTTTATTCTATAGAAAGCCTACAAAATCACATTTTAATAGTTGAGCTATTTAACGAAAATATTGTATAAAACATCCAAATGCCTATTTTGGCTTTTGAGCCCGGGTGAAGAAATCATTGAAAAGCTGCTGATTCCATTAGGGGGAAAGAAAGAAAAGATTAGTTTTGTTATTTAGTGAGATTATAATGGAAATGAGGGGAAGAAAATGTTCTACTTGGAGTCTATAATACAGAAAGTATTTAAGATGTTTATACCTTAAAATTTCCCCCAGGATCCTGCCACTAATCTAATTTCATACTGTTCATTTTGTATAGTAGGTCTTGATCTAAAACTTTGTAAAGGCACTGAATCTTTCTACTGATTGCAGTGGTTTATGATTAAAACTTTATTTTGCCTGAAGCACAAAGAGGATATTTGGACGTTTTTCTCAGATCAAGGAGAAATAACAAAGAATTAAAAATAAACATTAAACTATATTACTGTGTGAAATGATGAGGATAAAATCAATTTTGTTTTGTGCTGTAATGCCATAAATTGTGGTTTTGACAGCCTTAAAACAAATGGTCTAGGAATTCCAATATTTACTGTTTCAGAAGTTGTTTTGAAGTGGGTATTTGGGTTATTATCAAGCAAGAGTAACTGGATTACATATATGTGCACAGAAATCAATATATATACCACTGCATGCATATATATACACATACATAAGACTCATGCATACATATGTACATATATATAAACCTAAAGCTCACATATATATACAGATAGACACATAAAAATATATATGTGTATGTGAGTATATGTGTATAGATGTACAGATGTATATGAGTTTTAGGTTTATATATGTGTATGTTTTTATGTATGTATGTTTGAGCTGTCAAAGTTTAACTTCATTGTACTTAAAAAAGTGAAGGAAAATAGAAAACAAAACTAGAGCAAGCTTCCTAAGTGGAGGAAATTGCAGAAAGAAATACTAACCTTAAATCCCACTCCCTAAGTCAAAATGTACAAAGCAAAATATAATCTTTGTGCTAGGTGTAAGGGACATAGTCTCAAATCCTTGTTCTGCCTCCTGACATGAAGCCAATTCGATACTAAGTTTTCCAGAGGATTTTGGCTTTGTTGCCTTTGAAATTGCTTGGAGGAAGAAATGGTCCAGCCTCATGGGAGTGGGGAATCCAAGTAAGTTGCTGTTCTCAAAGTCCTTATATAACAATAATAAAAGTTCCCTGGTGAATATAAGAATAACTTTTCAAAGGTACAGGTTTTTTTTGATCACAGAGTGCATGGTTGTGGTCAAAAACAACTGGAAGAGTAATGATTTTGTTTTGTTCCTCAAAAAAATTCAGTCATAAATTCTTCCTTTGTGGGTTAAAATACCATCTTCTACTAGCATTGTAACATTTTTTTTGCTAGCATTGTAAATCAAAATTAGGCTTCATCTGGACCAAATATGATCAAAATATTTCCGTGGATACCAGTGATGAGTGGCGTTCCTCAGGGATCGGTATGGGGACCAGCGCTGTTCAACATCTTTGTTGGCCACATGGACAGTGGGTTGTAGTGCACCCTCAGCAAGTTTGCCAACACCAAGCTGTGTGGTGCAGTTGACATGCTGGAGGGAAGAGATGCCACCCACAGGGACCTTGACAGTCTTGGCAGGTGGGCCCGTGTGAGCCTCATGAAGTTCAACAAGGCCAAGTGCAAGGTCCTGCACCTGGGTCAGGGAAATCCCAAGCACAAATACAGAGAATTGGTTTAGAATGAGTGGAGAATGGATTGAGAGCAGCCCTGAGGAGAAGGACTTGGGGGTGTTGGTTGATGAGAAGCTCAACATGGCCCCACAATGTGCGCTCACAGACCAGAAAGCCAACCGTATCCTGGGCTGCATCAAAAGCAGTGTGGCCAGCAGGGTGAGGGAGGGGATTCTGCCCCACTACTCAGCTCTCATGAGACCCCCCCCTGAAGTGCTATGTTCAGCTCTGGGGCCTCCAACACAAGAACATGGACCTGTTGGAGTCACTCCAGAGGAGGCCATGAAGATGATTAGGGAGCTGGAGCACCTTTGCTGTGAAGTCAGGCTGAGAGAGCTGGGGTGATTCAGCCTGGAGAAGAGAAGGGTCCAGGGAGACCTTATAGCACCTTCCAGTGCCTAAAGGGGCCGACAAGAAAGCTGGAGTGTTGCGACAGAGGGAAGACACAGTCACTCAATATGAGTGATCAGCAGACTTCGTTTATTGTCCCTTACAGTCACCTTTTATGCCTTGTTATAATTAGCTCATACATATTACAAAAGTTAAGCTCATTATTGGTTAGTTGCCTAAATACCAAGCCCGCCCCTAGTTTCTCTTCTGTAGTTATCTGTTCCCACCTGCAACATTCTTTTCCCACCAAAATCTTCCTGTTATTGTGTAACAAGGACAGCCAAAGACAGTGTATTTTGCTTTACTTCAGATAAGCTGAGAGCGATGTGCATTTTTGTCCAGCCAGCTGGACTATGTCTATGTGACCCTTTTCAGCTAGCCAGTTATCCACACTGGAGAGGGGCTTTTTACAAAGGCATGCAGTTATAGGACAAGGGGGAATGGCTTTAAACTGAAAGAGGGGAGATTTAGATTAGATGTAAGGAAGAAATTCTTTCCTGTGAGGGCAGTGAGACACTGGCACAGGTTGCCCAGAGGAGCTGTGGGTGCCCCATCCCTGGCAGTGCTCAAGGCCAGGTTGAAGTAACCTGATCTAGTGGAAGGTGTCCCTGCCCATGGCAGGGGTTTGGAACTAGGTGATCTTTAAGGTCCCTTCCAACCCAAACCATTCCATCGTTTTATGATTCTATGAAGATAATAGTGATCTAAATTCTGTGTGCCATTATGGGGGATATCATTCTATCCTGGTTTCTGTTTGTCTATAGTATCCAAATAAAGTTTTTGCACAAATGTCGTTTGGGCATAAGGTAGCAAGGGAGATAAGCATAATTTTTTTTTACCTGTAAATGAAGCCAGAATATATTAAGGTGCAAAGAACAAGAGAGAAATCTCATGATGGTAATGTCATATATTCTTAATTTTCTAGCACTTATCTACTAAAATTTATAAAAGAGTAATATCAGAGACCAGCGAAACTCATAGTGCAGAGTTCTCAGAGGACTTGCAAATTCATGATTTTTCCCTGTCTCTAATGTCTGATTCATTTAGGGGGGACTGCATTTTTTTTTAGAATTTCCAACTAGTGAAGCAATCACGCTATGTAAATCACTACAGGTTTGTGAAATGGCAGTGCCCTGAAGGATTTTCTTCCCAACAATTAATGCTCTTTCCCTCATTTTCCTTATCTGCAAAGAATCAGAGCAAAACTGAAAATGTTCCATTTTATGGGTGATTTCATGATACTTTGCTGTTGTTAGTAGTACTCTATTTGTTGAATATTGACAACTTTTCAAAGTCAAAACCAAGCAAGTCTAAAACAATAACATTTTTTTTCTTTTAACAAATCTGCAATTATTTTGTGGCTATAGGACAGCTTCTGTGTGTGGATGTTGTTTATCTTTAGACAAGAATTTCTTCATTAAATAATTCTAGTAATGAGATGAACAGAGCCTATATCTACCCAAAATGCCAACAAAAGATTTCCACTGACATTTTCTGTCTTCAGGAAACCAAGTATGGTAAGTACTGCACTGTAATGCTGACATGTATCGGGACCCAACAGCACCCAAAATCTACAGCCAAAGCCGCAGAGAAATTAATGGATAACGGAATACAGAGAAGTCAAAACCTTCTTGGATAGCTTACATAGATGGTTGTGAGGACTGAAATTCTAGCCTGAAAACACAGCAGAAGGGACATAGGAGCAGTGGGAACATTAACAGAGTAAAATGGGGGTGTGTAAAAATAAAATAAAATGAAATGCAAAAGCAGACTCTGTGGGCTTGACACCGTACCGTGGGGGAGTTTGCTTGGTGCTTTTGAAGTACGTGGTAGCATAGGTGCCCTCAGCATCACCAAAACTAAGATGCCTTCATAGGGTCAAAAGCAAGAAGCAAACTCCGAACTGCTCAGCCTGCAGAGCTGAAAGCTAAGAGATTATGGCCGTATATTTCTTTACGTTGTCCATGTCTTTCCTAGGAAACATATATAAGGTGAGACAGAGCAGAGGAAAATTAGTGACCCGCACCAAAGTAGGAAAGGAGCTGAGCAGCACACAAGGAAGGCTATTGCAGTGTGTTTGTACAAGGGACTATATAGTCTGATGCTGATGAGAAACAGCCCACACGCTGGTCAGCCCTGCTCTTTTCAGATCTGGCTACAAATCACATCAGTGACAGCAGACCAGTGCACTGGTACTGATGTACGGAATTAAACTCTATAACTCGAAAGTTATAAAGTAGGTATGATTATTGCGCGCAGATGCATGGGGGATCGCTCCTCCACAAGCGTGCATGCCCGAAGTGACGAACCATCTCACATTTATACAATAAAACAAATGAATATTCAATTAACGCCCATACATATTCGTTACCTAAACCCGCTTACTCTCACTTCGTATGTTAATTAGCTTATCAGTCCTTTGCCTGGAATGTGGTGGTCTTGCAGGTTTGTAGGTGATTCATGTCCTTGTGACCATCTGATCTTCTCCAGCGAGGAGACTTAGCACTCCCTCCCTCTAGATAACATTGGAATGTCTCTCATCCTTTTCTCATCCTTTTTATAAATAGCCCCTTTGTTAGAGGAAGAAGGGTAGGCGTCTCCTCAAAGCTGTGTGGCTATGTGACCAGACACCACACCCATGACCAGTCACCATACCCACGTTCCTTGAGCAGACATATACAATCACAATCGATGTCCATTGTCCCTATTTCACACTATTTCTCCATATCACCACCACAGAAACACAGGCCAAAGGCAACCAGAATCCAGGGTATTTAATCACTATTTTTGTATTACTCAGTTTTCTGGTTTGTGTTCTAGATACTACCTATGACTTTTTATTAGAATTAGGAAATGAAATGCATAAATTCAGGACCACGGAGCATGAATCAAAATTACCATACCTTGGGATCGTGCTATTTTCATGCAATTAGAAACAGGTATCCCCCAAGCTTTCCTTCCTTTCCCAGGATTTTTCCATGTCTCTGTAGTAATTCAAGAGGCATGGGAATAGCCATGCATTGAAGACATTTTTCTTAACCTTTGGATTTTAATCTTAACAAGGTGGGAGACTCAGGAACATATCCTATGTTCCTGACTAATTTCCTTATTCCTTTGACTATCAGAGAGAAAGTCTTGCAATCTGCTACAATTTCCCCCTTCACCCCTTCCCCTCTGTTCCCTGCAGTTTAGCACGTAACTGCTTTCTCTATTCTGAAACATAATGGGCTGAAGCAATTTAGGTGGAATATATATATTATTTTTTTTCTATAGCTGCAACTGCATTGACTGCCATAGGAGGACTCTAGATAAACAAATGAGAATAAGAAAGAAAGTTCCTTTAAGTCAGGCGTGACTTTCCAATCCTTTGAGCTATTAGCATGCATCTCTTTTTATTCCTATGGTACAAAATGAATGGAGGTGCTTACAAAATTGATATTAAATGTCACAGATTTAAACCTATTTAGATACAGTAAAACAGAAGCTCAGAGTTAAAGTAATTAAAGTCACTGTAGTTGCTTGGTTTTGACACAAAATGGGTTCATCATCATGTTTAGTTGTTTGCAACATGGCTTTAAACTTAAAGTTGTAACTCCTTGTTCTTGAATAGCTTCCTTTTAAGTATATGTCAGGCTGTAAACTTTTTATAGAAATGATAAGCAAAGAAAAAACCACAGCCATATATGGGGAGTACACATGATTTCTGCTAGAACAAAGGTAATGCAAGACAAATAGATAAAGACATGAAGAGTTAGTCCAAAATAATCTTCCTTTAAGCAGTTAGTATGAAAATCATTCTTAACAAGTGTACAAACATGACAATTGTAGATCATTTCTCTGGCATGCCCTCTCAGCATCTTACAGTCACTGGTACAGAAACTTTCCACAGCATCACACAATCCCGCAGGCTGGAAGGACCTCCAGAGGTCATCTGGTCCAACCTGCTGTCCAGAGCAGGTCCAATTACAGTGGACTGCTCAGGGCTTTGTTCCGTCAAGTTTCAAACATCTTCAAAGGACAAGGATCCCACAGCCCCTCTGAGTCCCTGCTGGAATATTTAACCACCCTTATGGTAATTTTTTTTCATTTATATCTAACTGAAATTGCCCTTTTTCTTTCTGAGAAGAGTCTGGCTTCTTCTCTGCACTCTTACATTACATAGCCAGTTATACATGTGTAACTGCTTAGAAGACCAGATATTTTTTTGGACAAAGTGCAGTTAATCATATGGGGACAAAATCTAGATATATACTTCTCAGGAGGGTGGAGCCTGGATTTTGAATTAATACTATTTTAGGTGTCAAATCAGGAAGTCTTAATCTCATTTACTTTTAAAACTCTTAGACTTTTAAAAGTCTTAATCTCTGTTATTTTAAAATTAAATAAAATTGAGACTATAGCTTCAGTAGGTTGAAGACAGGCAATATCTATTTTTAGAAGACATATGTAGGTCAATTTAAGAGATGGAAAAAAATCAGCTTATGCTTAAATAAAGCTATTTGGCCTAAACATTGAAACCATACCATAACTAATTCAGCAAGTCATTAACTGCTTCACAACTGTCGGAACTGCAGAACTCACAACTCAGATTGAAAGATCTGACACCATAAAAATCTTGAATTATGGGCTGATAAATATAAAGAGAAATGGCTATGGTTATCCAACAGACCTTCCACAAATGAGTGATCTGTATTTACATTAGAACCAAGATGATTTACAAATACCGAAGTGCCACATTTTAATTTAATGAAATACTGATATCTGCCAGTTCAGTCCCATCAATTTCAACAATCCTGTCCCTTCCTGTTCTCACCAAGGCCGCTACTGCTTCAGGGCGACTTAAAATACAATGTCTGGGTTGCAATGGCAAAAACAACCACTCTAAAATGATCGCCATATTTTCCCCCTTTTTCTTTTGCCATTGCAAAATAAGGGCAAAAGGTGAAGTGGCAACATTACAATCCAAAAAAGATAACGGATTATTTGCCATTCGGCGACCACACCAGCCAGTCTGAATCTTGCGGGACACAACTTTCAGGGCAGTGCTGTTCTGGTGAACAAGTTCGAGGACTGTTGGCTTCGGTGCCATGCAACCAGGATCGGAACGGTTGCAAATCATCGTTAGTGAGTCTCTTTGTGTGCCATCAGGGTGTAAGGGAATCGTTAAAAAGACAGAACAGTCTTTCAAGTCTATCACAACAATTTGCCAAATCTGAGGGATCATCATAAAAGGTGGAAGAGCAGGTTGCAACACTCCCATCGCTAAAATCTGATCATTAATCTTCCATAAATCATGTCCCAATTATGTGCATCAAGATTATTAATCAGTACTGGACAAGCTAACGAGCTGGTCACCTGCCATTCTCCCTCCAAAATAGCATCACGAATAACACCAGACTAACACTGTAGAATTGGATCTTTTCTCGAGTTCAGCGTCGGTGGGGTAGTTGGGCTAACTGGAGGAATTGCAGGTATTGAAGTAGTAGGCAGGTTCATTTCAACTCGCTTTTCCAGGTTTCTTAATTTATCTATTACCGCCTGTAAGGATTTCTCCGTATTGTTATCACAAGGTTTCTCCCCGCCTTCTTCCTCAAACCTGTCTGATGTTTCAGGACGAGGAGGAACTTTTGGTTTGTCTGCTGTCTTATCTAAAAGCTCCGGCACTGTTGAACACGCAGGGGCGGACGTGCCCTTCATAGGACGAGTATGCCCAACTCTGAAAAGTGTAACTAAGAGAGAAGGCTTAGGTGAATCACCCTTCTGCTCCACTGGCTTTTCTACACATCTCTCCCCAACGCTTCTATGGCTGCGGCTGCTACTTTTTTTTTTTTTTTTGCTTTCATAATTTCTAGAGTGTTAACTATCGACCGCCACCCTAGAGGCAATTTCCCACTTCTCTCCATTCCGCAATACTAAACAATAACGCGGGCTCGGGTATCTTATTCTTTTTTCGTGCCCAGCGAACTAAGGTCTCCACTTCTGTCTCTTTAATGCCCTCCCCTCTCTTAAGGAGGATGCCAGTTAACAGTTTAATTGCCGCGTCTAATTCCATCGCGGTCTTCTCAGAGCTCTCCCCTTTCACAGAAAGGATATCAGCGCAGAGAAGCCCTGCCGCGATTTACTTGTCGCGGCCTTCCGTAGTGCCCCCCCCTTACAGAGCGGAATTTAGCGTAGAGTCCTGCCGCGATTTACTCTACACGGTCTTACCACCGGCGGGGGTGCGATCTGCAGCTCCATCCGAACTCTGGACTCCGCTTTTCGCCAGCAGCTGGGGGGATCCGTGGCGGTGGGTGGGCAGGCGAGCGGGGGGAGCTGCGGGGCACGGCACGCTGGCGGGGCGCGGGGAACTGTGTTGGTGTAAGAAGCAATCTGGATAGCGAAGTACAGTCACTGGGTGTCATGATTTCGGAGTCAAACAAATAAGTCAACAAGTGTTTGACTGGTTCAGATTGTAATCCATATTGTGTAATGGCTTGTCGTAGCTGCTGCATAAATTTCCAATCAAAAGGTTTCCACACAGCAGCTGCTGAACCAGCAGGTAAAGCAGTAGTCTGCACTGGACAAGCAACAGCAGAAGCAGCTTCCCACTCTCCCTCCAATATAGCGTCTCTTACAACCCCAGACCAACGACTGTCGGGAGCGGCAGGGTGGAGGATAACACCTTCCTGGGTCAGGATCTTAACATCACGACTGGCAGTAGGCAGATGGCATTCAGTCAATTGCTGCTGCAAGCGGTTTAGGGGCTGGTCGGAGGGTTTGGTTCGGGTACAGGGGATCGGGGCAGGTGCAGGTGGGGTGGGTTCATTTTCTTTATCAGACTCCACGTTCTCATTCAGAGGTGCACTCGGACCCGCCATAGTACCCTCGTCCTCATCTAACAGGGGGGGCGGCTCTCGGTAGCTTTCAGGGCAGTGCGGAGCACCCGTTGCGGTGGCACCCTCCGGAGATGGTGTCAGGTGTAATAGCTCTGTCGCAGATTCTTTAATGGGCACAATTATGCCTTTTGCAGAAGGAGCGCCCAGACCAAATAATTGGGTAGACTACGACTCGGTTTCCCAACCGAGGAGGTCTGAGGCAGCCATATCCATTTTTTTCTCCGCAACCAGGGATCGTAAATGGTTTATGACCTCCCGGCAGGCAGTCCCCAAGTCCTTGGCTGACTTGCTGCCGCTAAGGATCGCATCGCAAAGGGAATCCCCGACCTGTCGCCACTCAGTCACACTAAACAGCAATTGCGGGTCTTTTAAGTGTCCATTTTCAGCCACCCACCTACAGAGTTATGGAACTTCTTAGTGCTCACGCTAGCCTCTCGCTTAGCAAGAATATCAGTTAATAGAGTGAGTGCCGCTTCCCTTTCCATCATCGAGGAAAAAATGGTCTTACCGGTGCAGGTCCGTGCACGACGTCAATGCCGGATTCAGATGCCTTTACTCCTTACGGACGTCTTCCTGCTCGAACACTTCACAGCGACTCTCAATTTTGCAAAGGCCACCGTCGCGATGCAAAGGCAGAGTTTTTCCAGTAATTACCAGTTTTCCCGTTGTTCGGGCACCAATTGTTGGAAGAAGAGTTCGCCGGAGTCAAGAAGACGCTCAATATGAGTTATGCATCTTGCTCAACTTTATTAGTTTCTAACACTACTTATATAGAACCGATACGCATGCATATTCGTAAAGTAGAAATATAATTGGTTAGTAGTCTCTAAATGCGCACGGTTCTCACACCCCTAATTATCATGACTAAAATAAGCATTCTATCCATGTAGCTAATTGTGTTGCTGTGCTTCAGCCTTGTAGTTTGTTACTCCCTATTTTCCCATACCGGTCCCTATCTTTCTTGGCCCTGCACCTGCTTTCCCAGCAGCTGTATCTTGTTACAGCCACGGCCTGTTGGGACAACATAATTACTTGGTCTCAGGATTCAAGAATAGCTCAAGGCTACCTTTCTTGTTAACTCCAGCACAGCAACAACTTCAGTACAATTCTGATTACAGGCCTATTCTAATACCAGGCCTGGACTGTGCAGATCTTCAGAGATTCTAAGGCCATGCTTCTGCAGCCATTCTTCTACACCTCAGCAGGTTTCTGAATGATTCAAAGTTAGGGGAGAAGGAGATGGTAAATGGATATTAGATCTTCATTTCAGTGAGACCTTGCTAAAAGTAGAGGTGTATCATCAGGGAACCCTTGAATTTCAGCAAGGGAAAGTGCAAGGATCTGTTTCAGGACAGAACAGACCTGCCTATGCATTGGTGCAGGCCAGGAACAAACTGAAATAGACCTGGAATAACAGTGGGTGCCAACACACATACCAGCCAAAAGTATGTTTTTGTTGTGAATGAGGCAAAGCACACACCGGGCTGCGCTAGGAAAAGCACAGCCATCAGATCAAGGTGGGTTATGATCCTTTCTTGCTCGGTACTGGTGACCCCACACCAAGAAAACTGTGCCTGGTCTGGGTCTCCTAGTGTGAGTGGGATGTTGAGAAATGGGAGACAGTTCAGGAACACTGAGAACCTGTTCCAGGGAGATACAGAGCAGGATTTTTCCCTCCTGGGTGATGCCTGCCCAGCCAACAAAGACACTTTGGGTGCCTTATCAGAACAGTGAGCACACTAATGCTTAGCCTAATAGCTTATTAAATCCTATCTTTTGCTTGTGTTAGCTACTAAATGAGTACTTTATACTTATAAGCTGTCTATACCCTGCTTGCAGAGTGTCTTTGAGCCACATTAAAGACACCTGAACAAAAAGACTCAAAACAGGGGCTGTAGCAGAGTCCAGAAATTATCTGAGAGAATACAGCTTGTGACAAACTATGTCTCTCCTGGGGAGACGACCAAGAATAATGAGTGAATAATAAACTATGAACCCTACGTGAGAAAGGACAAAACCAAATCCCTGATGTCCAGCCTAATTTTTCAAAACCACCTGACCTAGCTGTATACATCACTTCACTACAACTGCAAAACAGCCATTTTTTCCCATTGCAACTACTGAAATGCAGGAAAATTTAAAAAGGTTTATAAAGGTTATGGAAATTAAATTCTTCAGCTTCTCCAGTGGAGTGAGGGGTAAAAAACATCCAAAGTACCACAACTTTCCCTCTCCTAGGAGAGACAGGATTGTGTCACAAAGCTCTTTAGCTGACAAGCTTTAATGGTGTCCATCAATATCTTTGTATTTATAGGGCAAAAAAGCAAGGACAGGGACTGAAGGAACTGAGGGGTTCTGTTTTGCTCATGGCAGCATCATCACATGGGCTTGGACTGGGTTAATGTTAGTTATTGAGTTAATCACAGTTAATGAGCCAAAATAAGTTCCCTGTATATGGATTCATTAGTAGAAGGGACTGATATGCAGTAAAGCATTAAACATTTCTGAGAAGAAACGTGGCATAGGTCTAAATCCAGCAATGGCATTGGGCATAATAATTTGGGTACCTTGCTCACATGTATTGAAAATCGTAATATTCTTGTTTAATCACAGTTATTGCCCATCACTGTCCTATCAATAAATCTACATGTCTGCCCAAGAAAAACACATCCATGTTTTAGTAGTCTTCTAAATAAGGACCTGATTACAAATTGCAATCATATCAATCTATTAAAAAAAATGAAGTGGTATTTAATACATCTCATGAGCATAACTTCAGAGAGAGCTAATGAAATTTGACCACTCTTTTTTTTTTTTTTTTTTGGCTTTACTTTGCTTTGTAATTGAACCGTTATTTTGCTGACTGACATAACTAGGGAAAATTTGTTAATGTTCTAAGGTCTGAAGTTCCTGGGTCTGCTGCGCTTACACTCAATTTAGAGTAAATTCCTGTTATTTAACATAGTACACACTTTTTTTTTTCTTCTCCTACATCTTCTATTTCTTTCTTCCTCTGCTTTCATGTACACTGGTTATGAGGTGTGATTACTTGAAAACTGTCCTTAAGGTGCTATACTTTCATAAGGCTACACATTCTCTAAGTTTTCCCATGTATAAGCAATTCTAAATTAAATCATTGTTTTGATCACTTCTTTTATCTCACTAGGTCTAACTTCTCTATTAGAACAAGAGATAAAGAAGGTATACCGTCTCTTGCCTGTAGTAGTTACTGTAACATTTATGTAAGTATCTCATTGGAAGTCTGCATTTGGAAGGGGAATAAAGACTATCTGAGAGTAAGGTCAGAGGTATGAGGAAGAGGAAAGAGTTGAGAGCTGTTAAAACTTAATCCTCTCCTTTAAGCATCTGAATGCAACTGAATTAACAAAACTAGAATGCTGTATATTTGCATGGGTAAGAAAATGTGATTCAAAGAGCCATTGGCCATTTCACATAATATGTCACAATAAAAAAAAATAAATTAAAATCGTCAAAGTTATACAGATGTACCATGTGCCCTTAGGTACTTGAAATGTTTTGCAGCTTTCTTCCCCAAACCCTAATGTGAACTACTTAACCCAAGGTTCACAGTATTTAATTACTGCTCTCACCTCAAGTAGCTCTAAAAGCAGCAGTGCTTTGAGAATTATACCTGCACATTAGAGATGTGATGGAAAAGAAAAGATAAGCAATCTACATTTCAAATGAGGAGCAACCAGTCCCAGTTTAGTTTTACAATCAGCTTATTTATGCTTCCCCCAATAATTTAATATCTTCATGTATGAAATAGGTTTTCTGCAAGCATATAATTTCAAGGTCCAATTCTGATTAATTAAAGAAAATTGAAGAAAGCAGCACTAAGTTAATGTAGAAATGTGTATGTTTTGGTATGTATTGGCACACGTGATGGCAATCACATTTTCATTAGATGTCAAAGAGCAAACACTATGAAGTTAAGAACTGAAGAAATTAGATATTATATGACCGTATTTTCTTTTTGCTTTCAAGTCAGCACTATAAAATAAATACCAGGACTACACTTAAAAAACCCAGAAATCTGAATACATATAAATTTTACCTTTATTTCTGTTTCTGAATCAGACTTATAATTTCTCTATAAGAGACACAGATAAGTGTCTTAAATTCAGCTTCTTTATTCTTATCTGTGATACAGATGGAAACAATAAAAAAGCTGGAGTCAAAGATGACAGTCAGTGAGATTTTGTAATGTTTATTTTACAGAGCACCTGAACTTAAACTCTCCACGTATTTAGTAAAAAGACTGGGATGAATCCCATGGAAACAGAAGGCATAAGATTAAAGTCCTGAGTCACTGACCCTAGGTTATTCATTCCAGTCCCCTGGTATGGAAAGAACTATACAAAGTAATCCAATTCAGAATTTTATCTTTTTTTATATTTTATATCTTTTTATATCTTTTTTTTATTGTGGTTCAACCCTTCAGTCTCAAACCTGCTTGAAAGCCTCATTCCTTTGATGTTTACAAACTTTTAAATTTGCCAGCCTACCTCTATTTGAAGTCATCTGGTCCAAGCTCTCACTCAAATCAGAGCTAACTTTTGTGTTAGATCCAGGGTCAATGTTAGATCAGGCTGCTCAGGATCAGAGCTAGTCAGTGTTTGGATATCTGGGTTCCCTGTTCCAAAGCTTGAACCACCTTCGTTGTGAAGATTTTTTTTCCCTTAATACCTAACTAGAATTGCCTTTTGTTG
Source organism: Falco rusticolus (assembly GCF_015220075.1). Lineage (NCBI taxonomy): Eukaryota > Metazoa > Chordata > Aves > Falconiformes > Falconidae > Falco > Falco rusticolus. Next base: position 15,062,913 of record NC_051209.1, on the reverse strand, counting down.
CAATCTGTCCGTTACCTCTTGTCTTAGAGTCTGAAACTATGAGATGCTAGCCATAATAATTCTAATGATGAATCTTGTCTAGTTTTCTAGCATCTCTCATGATTGAAGTTATTATGTAATGTTGCAACAAGAAACACAAAGTCATTCTTCAATTATGATAAAAGAAGAGATATTAGGTGATTCTTGTGATGTCATCCAGTGTGTTTGCTAATACCTAAAAAGATGCCTGGTACATTAAGTCCCTCTGCTGGGGAAAATCCATTGGAGTTTGTCACTGAGAGCACCACAAACCTGTTAGTAAAGTAGTATAAGTCACGGTTACAAACTTTAGCTTGCAGTAACAAAAGTTTTAAAGGTACTAAATATTCACAGGAGTGAGGATGAATGCTCAGCCTGTTCTGAAAATCAAATACACGTACGCCTAAACAAAGAGGTAGGCACCCTGCAAACATCTTGTTTGAACTTTTGGCCACTGTGTTTTCAATTAAGCTGCACTCGTCTCCTTAATAACATTTAAAGGATGAGGGAATGAGTGGCTTGTCTCAGTGTCTTGCTACTAAAAGTTTATGCAGAAGAAAAAGGTCAATGTATTCATCTCTGAATCACAGCAGTGGGGAAAAAAAAAAAAAAAGAAGAAGAAGAAGAAAAAAAGAAAGCCTGGGATTTACTTGCATTGCTGGATTTACATATGTCCTTGGGGAACAGACATCCATGTGCCAGCTGTAGACTTGTCTGCTGAAACTAGCTAGCTTTGCCTGTTAATACACAGCTTGCTTAGAGGAAAAGGTCAAGGCAAATTGTATTAATTACGACGTTTATTAATTACTTATCTGAAGTTCTACAGTAGCCATTCAAAAGCACCTGTCCATAGCAAAGGCTGTGGTTTGTAAAAATTAAACAGTATTCCAGGCAAAAGCAATTATCATAAATACCTTTTAAATGAATGCTGATATGACATTAATGAGATATACTGTCAGTATTGTTACTACTTGTGGTTTGTTTAGCCTTCTTAGCACAGTTTATCTGAGAATCTCAAACAGATTAAGGTCATTAATCACTTAGAATTCACAAATGCTCTTACAATTTTATTTAAAATTCAGAGGACTGAAACTTGCTGAAGGTTGAATTAGTGGCAGAGCTAGAAAAATCAGGTATAACCCTTACTTCTGTACTTCCCGTGGGTACATGCTCCTGCAAGCAGTATTGGTACCCATTTTCATTTCTCTGAGTTCTAGATGTCTTTTTAGCCACCGCGGAGCAAGGCAGAGCATCCAGTGGAGCAGATGCTGTCAGCAACAGTTTGCCAGAAGTATGCAAAATCAGATCACTGAAAAAAACCAAATGAAAATAAGACATTTGAGTCTTATTTACTTCACAGTGTTTTTTATAATTAATATGATACTTAAATTAAAAACAAACAAAAATTTCTCTCCATGGGGTTGGTTGTACCCTATTTTTGTTAAGAAATTATTTCTTATAGACTCTGATGAAGAAAACAAACCTATTTAGGACTACGTATTAATATTAGTCACAAAGTTAGACTAAAAACATTCCCCCTAACATGATTACATTGGCTTTTTCCTGCTTATCCTTCATAACTGCACTAAAACTGTTTTTCAACCATGTTGTATAAATATTTTTGTAGTACAGAAAGCTATACGTATCTAAAGTTTTACATGTATAATTAAAGATCACTATTTTCATTAGTGAAAATTTCATTTCAATTCTCGAAGAAGCTAAAAATATGCAAAATGACTGAAAACTTAATGAATTAATCTGGTTTTATACAAATGCATCTATTTCATTTCAAAAATGAAGTATAATATAACCTCTGATATACCACGGGCCACAAGATTTCATTCTGGAAAAGAGCATAGAAATCAGGAACTGGTTTTTGGCTGGGGAGCACTTAATGTGAAGCCAAGCAATCCCTCCACCTTCGTATTTTGTTTCAACAGCCAATCTGACTGTTAAATCTTATGCTTTAATCTTAACTTGAAATTTTTCTGCTTTTTCCTCCCAGTAAGATTGGCTGGGATATTTTCAGCAAGACAGTTTAAACAGGCAGTTTTGTCAGCACAGAAGTAGGTCACAAGCTCTGATGGAACACATCCTGGAGTCCTGCCCTCTTTTTTTTTTTCCCCCAGTATAGGGAAATACAACTTAAAAATCCCTTGGACTTCTAATAGAAATACAATATTGCAGTAACTTCCTACTTAGGAAAGTGCTCTGATTTCTATCCATTGCTACAGAATTTGGTAGCAATGACAAATCTTGCTGTATATAACTGAGATATATTAAACATGTCTGCTTAAAGCTAGGAGTTTTCATCATTTTCTGTCCTAGGGAAATTCCACCCTAGAACAGCTGAGCTCAAATTTTCTCCACATAAAAGAATTTACATTAGGAGGAATCATCTCTCCTTTAGTGAATGAAAAGTCAACCATTTATTATAAAGGCATTGTAGAGGGATTTTTAAAGGACCAAGGACATATGTTACCATTGTCCGGGTTGGACAACCCAGGCCTGTTAGCTGAAGCTGCAGAGAAACTTCAAATTGTCCTTGGAACAAGCAGGGTGAGAAAGAAAACAAGCTATGCACAAACAAGAAGCCAGGTGCAGAGTTAAGTCCTGGGAACCGCGAAATCATCAGCACACTCTGATCAGGCGCCTGCAGCATGCTCACCGACCAGCGACACGGAAGCCCGCGTGACCAGAAACCTTTATCCAATCACCTGTGTGTAAAGTCGTGTGAGCGGTTGGTTTAAGTTATAAATATGACCTGTTTGTTTAATAAAGTGAGCACGGCATGTAGCCATATTGGTGTGATTGTCGTGACTTGGCCGACTCTCCACGGGGGACCCTCTTCGTCTGGCGCCCAAACAGGGACCCATTTATTAGCTTAAATGTGGTTCGCTTAAATGCAGTTTAGCTTAAATGCTGTTTGCTTAAATGTGGAAGTCTCCGCGCATCGGACCCGAGGGAAGTTGTCTGATTAGGGAGCTGGAGGTCGGAGGCGGGTGGAACCTGGAAGGCGAAAAGCGGAGTCCAGAGTTCGGTGTAGAGCTGCATATCGCACCCCCGCCGGTGGTAAAACCGCATAGAGTAAATCGCGGCAGGGCTCTACGCTAAATTCCGCTCTGTGAGAGGGGAGGGCACTACGGAAGACCGCGACGAGTGCGGCGGGGCTTTCCCGTTGATATCCTTTCTGTGAGAGGGGGGAGCTCTGAGAAGGCCGCGATGGAATTAGACACGGCAATTAAACTGTTAACTAGTATCCTCTTTAAGAGAGGTGAAAGCACTAAAGAAACAGAAGTAGAGACCTTAGTTCGCTGGGCACGAAAAAAGAGTAAGATCCCCGAGCCCGCGTTTTTGTTTAGTATTACGGAAAGGAGAGAAGTGGGAAATTGCCTCTGGGGTACTACGATCGAGGGAGGTAGAGAAGGAAAAGAAGCTAAAGCGTTAGGAGCTACGTGGTGGTCTATAATTAACACTCTGGAAACTATGATGGTGGAAAAAAAAGTAGCAGCAGCAGCTATAGAAGCATTGGGAGGAGATGTGGTAGAAAAGCCAATAGAGCAGAAGGGTGATTCACCTAAGCCTTCTTTCTTGGCTACATTTTTCAGAGTTGGGCATACTCGTCCTATGAAGGGTATGTCAGCCTCTGCGTGTTCAACAGTGCAGGAGTTTTTAGATAAGACAGCGGACAAACTGGAAGTTACTCTTCGGGGGGTCTGTTGTAACTGAGCCGAAACTGGAAGAGGCTGTTGAGCCTCCCCAGGAAGGTGGAGCAGCGAGTCATGCTGCACCAATTGGAGCTGTGGGTGGAGCAAGGCCAAAACAGAGGGTGCCTACAGCTCGTAGGTCAAATCAGGGCGGGCAAAAGTGCTGCCCAATTGTAGAAGAATGGCTGCAGAAACACGGCCTTAGAATCTCTGAAGATCTGCACAGTCCAGGCCTGGTATTAGAATAGGCCTGTAATCAGAATTGTACTGAAGTTGCTGTGCTGAAGTTAACAAGAAAGGTAGCCTTGAGCTATTCTTGAATCCTGAGACCAAGTAATTATGTTGTCCCAACAGGCCGTGGCTGTAACAAGATACAGCTGCTGGGAAAGCAGGTGCAGGGCCAAGAAAGATAGGGACTGGTATGGGAAAATAGGGAGTAACAAACTACAAAGCTGAAGCACAGCAACACAATTAGCTACATGGATAGAATGCTTATTTTAGTCATGATAATTAGGGGTGTGAGAACCGTGCGCATTTAGAGACTACTAACCAATTATATTTCTGCTTTACGAATATGCATGTGTATCGGTTCTATATAAGTAGTGTTAGAAACTAATAAAGTTGAGCAAGATGCATAACTCATCTTGAGCATCTTCTTGACTCTGGTGAACCCTTCTTCCAACACTGAGGAATCACACTTTCTCAATATCTAGGCAGTTGATGAAGATACTCAACAGTGTTGGCCCAAGTATTGATGTCTGTCATGCTCCACTCATTACCACCTGCCAAACAGACATCAAGTCATCGATCACTACTCAGTGAGACCAGCAGGCTGGACAATTTTCAGCTCATCTAAGAGTCTGGCCAGTCTGTACTTCTTCAGTTTATCAATAAGGCTGTGATAGGAGAGATTTATGTAAAGTTTTAGCAAAATAAAGATGTATGTCAGCCCCTCTGCTTTCCTCTCATCCTTGATGTGGGTTATAGGTAGCCTTTTGCTAATGAAAGCAATCAGGTTGGTCAAGTGTAATTTACCCTTGTTAAATCTGTCTATTCCCATGCTCCTTCTCCTTGGAGGACTTGCTCTGTGAGCTTCTCAGAGACAAAAGTGAGGCTTTCATACTTATAGTTCCTCAAAACATCGCTTTCGCCCCCTTTGAAGGTGGTTTTGATGCCTTTCTCCAGTCTTCAGGGACTTCCTCTGACCTCTGTGATGGTTGAAAGACTGAGTAGCCTCATAGAGACATCAGCCACATTTCTCAGTGTCCATAGATATATCCTCACTGTCCAGACATCAGCCTGGTTCCTCAGATCCTCTCCTTACCTTTTTTATGGTAACATACTGTTATAACACACAGTTAGCCTTCTCCCTGCCATTAGGGACTGCCCCTAATAAGAATAATTTTTGAAGGAAGAAGATAGCAACCTTGCAATTACATCAGTGCACAGAGTTAATTCCCATCAGGCCAGGGGTGAGTATATCGCACTTCTGTAAGCACTAGCCCACTTACATGGCTCTTCCTGTCCCTCTTGAATTGCCTGGCTAGTTTTAGTTGATTTTGGCATTGGCCATCCTTATTTCATCCTCCTGTGCCTGAGCAATGCTTTTATACTCATCCTTTTATGTTCTTGTTTCCACCTCCATTTCACTATTAGTTCATTAAAATAATCTTTACTTAGCCAAGCAGGTTTCTGTGAATATTCAGTCTTCAGGAAAAGCAGGATGTTTTTTTTCCCTTGCCTAGAAAGTCTCTTAACAAGCCAAAGCCTGTTCTCCTGAAGCCCAGTGTCCTCACTCCTCTAGCTTTCCTCTGGATGCTGAACTCTGTCATCCTACATACCTTCTTCACACTTCTTTCCTGTTTGTTAGCAGCAGGACAAAATTTTGGACCAACTATCAGTCTAAAAGCTCTGCTTTTTACCAAGGCTATAAGCCTCCACCTGGCTCATTCCTATATACCTCCAACTGCCTTTTTCTTTGCTAGCAAAACCAAACACATAACAATTTTTGCCATAAAGAGAAAAAAAGTGGGAGGAAAAAGAGGGAAAAATAATATTTCAAATCATTCTGCATATTTTTTTCTTTCAGAAATGGAACATCTTGACACATCTATTTTCTTCTGAGTACTCTTTAATTAATAGATCTAATGGCACTCCTACTGATTGGTCTTCTCCATAAATTCATAAATCAGTCCTAATTTTCCTGGTTTCCCCTCACAGTAGGAAAATGAAGGGCTTCTGACTACATTATTCTTTAATGGGATAGTGTCTAAATGAATAATCATCTGAAGATTTAGATAGGGACTGTGCTAGTAGTAGCCAATTAAAAAAACATGTGCTGTGTGCTCTCACATGCCTGCAGACCCTCGGAGGTTGCACTTGAGAGGGTGGCTCTGCTCAGGGGATGACTTCAGGGCTCTATCGACTGGCCTCCAGACTTGAGAAATTTGAGAGTTCAGGTTTGTACAAGGGCCCTTGTAGAAGAATGAAGCTGGGTTAATTAGCATTGATAATATACAGCTGTGGGTTGGTTTCAGTGGTGGTGGGTTGGCTGATGTAGATAAGGTGCAGCTGTGGCTGGTTCTGTTAAGAGGTTGGGCAGCCTATGAAGAGGGAGCAGCCAAGGAAGAGAGAGGGGGGAGAAGCAGAGGGAAAAACATACATCCTGGGTGAGAAGGTGGCAGCAGAGGGACTGGTATGAAGAGTATGTTGGTATATGATGGTAAAAGACCTTGTTGTAGCTGGCTGGTTTGGAGAGTGCTGCAATAGGCCCTATGATATTTATGATGTGATCATTTCAATGCAAATATATTTAACAAGCCATGACTGTTGTTTCTGTTATTCTCTGTCTCAATTGCTGTGTTTGACTATGTATTTCAAACATTTATTTCCATGTCTTCATATCTGTTCTTTCTTGGTGTGACAAAATATAGAAAGTCTGGAATTATAGTAAATCAAAATGCTTGTCTTTAAATATTACTGAGTAACAGATACACTGTTAAGGTGAAGACTTATTTTTGGGTTTTTTGCACTGTGCTGGCTCAGTGAAATGGAAACAGTATTAGAGGTAAAGGGAAACAGATTAAAAGAGGCTAAGTAAAAAAAAATGAAAATTGTTATACTGTAAACAGATGGCTGTAAAACTTTGCACAGTGATTCATGGACACTCTGAACTAGGCAAAGGAGTCATTTTGAGAGAAAAACAGATTCATGTGCACTCTGTGGAACAACTTTCCTTTATGAAGACCTGTTGTGTTTGTTTTTTGTGAAACAGGCCAGTATTTTTACATAACAAAGTTTTCCATAATGAATTTTCACATATGACTGTTCCAACAACTTGATACAGCTGAAGCACAATATAAGGTGGTGTCAGCATCACCCTTTACTGCCCTGCACATGCTGTAGTGAAAAAACTTCCACTGGAGAGGAAAAAAAAAAAAAAAAAAAGCTGTCTGATGCGAGGGCACTCACATGGGCTTCTGCTCACTCCATTTCTTAAAAATGTTTTCTTTTTAAAGGGCGGTAGCTGTTGTCCAAGAGATTTATTTTTTTTTTTAAGATGCCCACAAATATTCAGATGATCCATCCTGACTCCTTGTGTGTTTAGCCCAAGGAATTTGTGTTCCTTATCCCTGAAGTATGGCTGTGTCATCTGGCTGAGCTGCAGTTTATCTTTTGGATTTGCTTTAAAGACACAGAACAGCCACCACATACCTACATCAATTGTTAAAATGATTAATCCCCCACAGGCTTCAGACATGGGGAACTTCAAAGGGATTAATCACTCTTTTGCCTGCTTTGCTTGAGAAAGAAATGAAGGTAGAATGTTACATGAAAAGAAGGTTAAGTTGAAACTCTGCACAGCTTTTGCTAAGAAAAACTGGAAAGAAGTGAGACTAGTGTTAGGGAGGAAAAGATTTGATAATATCCAGAAAACAGAATGAAGGTGAAAAGTGCTTGAGGAAGCTGTGATGGATTATCTTGATACATTCACAAGCCTACAACAACTGTAAGGAAGGATTTTTGCCACCATCTATCTGTGAGTAGGAGGAAGAGACAAAGCCAGCAAATGAATTTATTCCCTGCTTTCTTACACAAAAACAATATTTTCATTATTTCTTTAATTCACACATATTTTGGATGTGGGTTAATGGATTTCCCTCTTACGTGACAAAACATCACACATTGTCTTTAACGTGGCCACAGTAAAGGTTCACCCTAATCAATACCCCTGATTTAGTATGAGTAACTGCAAAGGGAAGGTAGAGGAAAAGGACAAAGGGCTTTGATCCCATTAGGGATTGTTTCATAAGCAATGCCTGAGTTGTAAATGACACTGCTTTCCCAGCCTGAGTGAGGAGGTGAAGTTGAGCCGTCACCTATGCCTCTTCTGAGCTGTCGGTTGGCTTGATCTGCTCAGGCTGAGCTACACGACATGTCTGCATAACACTACTATGTCACGATATCAATAAAAATTAACCGTACATCCCTACAAAAAGAGGTACTTAACAGGATCACATCAGTACAATCATACCTGAAAATTATAGGTCCTGGTCTAAGGTTGAAAAAGAAATCAATAGTAATAAAATCCTCTAACGCTTTGTAAATCTCAAGGGAATTAAATTAATTTAGAAGATTGGAATATTTTTTTCTAAAACAGGCGCCATACTATCAGTATTTATTCCCTGTTAGATGAAACTGTGCTTTCAGGGCAGAAAAAAAATATGGTGTTACTTCTGTATTGTAAGAGGAGTTAACATATGTCACAGATGTATTACCGCTTTCTCCTCTACACATTAGTTCAGCAACCAAAATCTGTGTAATATGTGCCTTGATAGCCTCTTGGATCAGCCATAGTTGCAGGGACAGATTCTCCTTTCTGAGCCCCAGTGGTTTTTGCTGTCTGCTTCATTTCACAACCCTGAATTAAGTATCTAAGCTCCTCTAAACAATACTGAGTCCTCAAAAATAGCACGTGGAGAAAACTGCATGGTTTTGCCAGCTGCTGCTAGTGGTAGAAAAGCTTTCTACCTTTCTCTTAGACTGTTCCCAAACTCTGTCCCCTAGACTGGTGGGGGCTATGAAACAAATTCAATAAAACGTAGTCACTCCACTGCTTAACTCTGACACCTAGTCCCCTGAGCGTGCATATACAGTAGTGGCTCAGTATGGAACACAAACATTTTTTTTTACATAAATTTTTGATATCTGCACTTGATGCTTGTTAGGTCACACTTCACACTCTCCTGGCACATAGTAATAGGTTTTCTTTTTAGAGAAACCAAACTGAACCTTGTGCAGCGGGAGCCACAGTAGTGTGTGGCATGGGAAAACAAGCACAGGGTACTGAAAGGTGGAGCAAGCCTCAGGAGGAAAAGGATCATCAGTCCTACAAATGGAGCACAAGAGGTATAAAACTCTGGGCTCTTATATAAGACACTCATGACAGGGCTCGGAAGGTGGCCGTGCAGCAGCTGTGGGGTATCGGTCCTATGTCATCTGTGAATAATTTTAATTTTTGGCATTTGTCTAAGATGCCTTCCTATTCTAGCTTTACACTGCTCACTTCTGATCAATTTCTACTCTTTCCATCTTAATTTATTGAGTATTCACTATTCACACCTATTTCCATTTTTAACCAGATTTTTTTGTTGGTTTTTGTTGTGTCTTTTTTTTTTTTACTATGTCTGCTAATAGACACTAACAACTAAAGGAGGCATCTTCCAGTAGCAACCAGCTAACCTGTGGAGACAAAACAATTGAGTTGTAGAAGGGCAGAGAAGTTTGGCAAAAGGCAAACAACCTAGTGACAGCGTAAGAAAATCACCAGGCAACTGCAGGCCACTGGCTATCAGGGGGCAGTTAAGACATTTATTCTTTATCATTAACAATGAATGCTGCAGAGGCATCAGGGGAAAGGATGGGCAAAGCAATGCTGCATCATCTGTAAGCATCTTTGTGAGATGGTGGGAAAAGAAGTGAAGGCAGTTTTGCCCCTTTCTAATCGTGCAGTGAAAGATGTTCTGCTGTTTCCAGAAAGAGGAGCAGAAGGTATGTGAAATCTCTGTGTGAAGACAGTGGCCATGTATGTTTTCAACCTGGTAAATTAGCACTCTCTTTTCTACACTATCAAAATACTGACTCCCATCCAAATTTCAGCTACAAATTGAGCAAAACTCTGCTCTTTTCCAGCCTGTTCTCCCTGTAAGTTAAAGCAAACAGCTGGAAAGCAGGAAACAGACTCAGGTTCTCAGGGGTGTGAGGCAGATTTGGCTGTTGGTCTTACAAATATTGTGTGAGAACTTTGACCGTGAGGTTAATTGTAAGCAAAGGAGGGAGAAAGGAGGATCCCACCTCCTCCAGTGCGTGGTGTGGGTATGCTCTGGGTATGCTGATGGCATCAGGCTCCAGTAACTGCAGAAATCAGGAATTCACTCTTTAGTGGCTCCTGATGGGACTTGGGAATGAGCCAAGGTTTATTTACTTGGTGCTGCCAGCGAGAAGTAAATGGCCTTGTGAAAGCCCAGCAGCGGGAATATAAACCGCACAGTGCAGTCACTATGTCTACCTGTGGGACTTTAATGTTAAACCCCTATGGAGCCATATAGGTTCCTGACATCTCCTTATGTACCTTGGTCTAAACCAGTAGCACTTTAACAGCCTGCTGCTAGCTTTTCAGATGCCATTAGATGCATCGTAAATCCAGGGATTTGAACACACTCAAACCAAAAAGCCACAACCTAGATTTTGTTGCTGGGAATGCCTCACAAAATGCAAAATTAAATGAGAGGCAGCTTCACGGGCCAGGCATATATTAAAAGAGCAACAGCCTGAGAACAGCGGAGCCCTTCATATGGTACTGTAAAACAGGAGCTGTGACAAATAAGGTGATGGGCACTGATGTGCTCTGCTGGGGTGCACAGAGACACAGAGTAGCTGCCTTTGAGGAGAGGGGATGCAATGAAACTTGCTCAGAAAAAAAGGTGATGTACCTCTGCTGGACAGCAAGGAACTCACCTACCTGTTCTCTTCCCCTTTGAATCTTTATTAATATAATTTACGATAGGACCCTAGATGTGGCTGATGATGTTTTCGTAGAGGTCAATAATGTCCTAGATTGCCTTGGGACTGGAAAGGGAGGGCTTGCAGAAAGGAGTTAAACAGCACTTCAACCCAGTGCCTAAAACATTCTGTTTCTTTTAGAGGCTTAGGGTTGACTTCTGGAGAGCCAAACAACCAATTTGCCACGTGGTTTTCTGGTTTTGAAAATCCATGCAAGAACAGTATATAAACACTACAAAACCTCACTCTGTGGATAACTGGCTAGCTGAAAAGGGTCACATAGACATAGTCCAGCTGGCTGGACAAAAATGCACATCGCTCTCAGCTTATCTGAAGTAAAGCAAAATACACTATCCCTGGCTGTTCTTGTTACACAATAACAGGAAGATCGCGGTGGGAAAAGAATGTTACAGGTGGGAACAGATAACTACAGAAGAGAAACTAGGGGCGGGCTTGGTATTTAGGCAACTAACCAATAATGAGCTTAACTTTTGTAATATGTATGAGCTAATTATAACAAGGCATAAAAGGTGACTGTAAGGGACGATAAACGAAGTCTGCTGATCACTCATATTGAGTGACTGTGTCTTCCCTCCGTTGCAACATCACTCCAAACGCATCTAAAACCCAACTTCATGCATCTTCTCTGACAGTGTTAGCTCTTATTAGAAGATATGTCCCACAATGTCAAAAAAGCCTGCATATATAACTTTATTAATCAGGTTTTTGGTCAGAATTTCCAGATGTCAATATTGCCATTAAGTGAATTAATGAAGACCTGAGATAATTGAATATTTATGTAAATTGTCTTAACTAGAGAACTCCAATCTTTTCAGAGCTTCTAAGTCTCTATTATGATAATGTTCTTAAGGTGTATCTCATGTGAAAGCTACGTTAATTATTTCAGTTATGTTAATTATAAATTCCTCATGTCTGCATTTGGGTTTTTTGGTTGGTTTTGGTTGGGGTTTTTTTATGTTTCAAAGCATATAAAAGTAGCTCTATTTCTTAAAACTGCTGAAGTCTACCTAAACTCTTAGGCTGACAAGCACAGATGGCTACAGTATTAAAAGCATTGTCACAGGGTATAAATTTTTAATAACCTTTGCTAACTTTAGCTGTGTTTATTTGTGCAATTTCCTCTCTTCCCTGATCTATAAATTCAAAAAACCCAAACACCTAAACCCACATTATTCACATTTCCATAACCCTCAAAATAAAAAAGCAATTCCTGCATTTTTTATTATCTTTGTGAACTTGTGATGTTTTATGGGACTGGGCTGGAAGAAACTACATGTTTTAACTTTTTTTTTTTTTTTAATTATTATTCAGGTCAGGAAGGTGTGATGAAAACAGTACTTACAGAAAAGTCATTTACTGCCACTGGGACTCTTCATATATAAATCCATGCCTGAGGGCAAAAAGAGATCTTGAAGCCTAAGGTTCAAGAGATTCAGCAAACTTGTATTTGTTTGCAGGTGGAGCCTTGAGCGCACAGTGCATCACATGGCAGATCTTGGGATCCCCATGTTGGCAGCTACATGAGACATCACCAATGTCTGTTTTGGACAGAACTAAACATGGGTTTCTACATGTCTTTATTGATCCATGACACAACCTTTTGTAATGCTGTATGGAAATGTGCAATTAAAAGCTCTGTTTACTGTCACCTTCTCTGCCTGATTTAAAAGTTCCATTTAACCACCCGTATGTAGTCAGCAGGCAGCCCTGAATAAAAGTATTTTATTCCAGATTAGCTGAAATATGGAAAAGGCTTCATGCCTAAGGTTTTCTCCCCATTTACACAAAGTGTGGCCCTTCTGTGCCTCTCCATAACAACACAGACAGATAGACAACATCATGGGAAATCTAACTGCTGAGATTGCTGATGAAAAGGGAATGCAGATGGCCATTCAGGGCTTCTTGTTTGCATATTATAAAAGACATGTATTTTAAGCAGAAGAAAGACCCCCATTAATCAAGCAAGAATCCATAAAGCAAGTAACCACCCACATCTATCACTGCTCGGAGATACCAAGCTGATAAAGTTGCTAAGCAGAATTCAGGAAAAGCTATAATATAATCCTTAGGCTCTTCGTTTGATGGGTAAAAGAGAAAGCAGATGAAGGACCACTTCAGTGTTTAGTGTCTGTGGAGCAGGTCTTTTAAAACATAACTGCTTCAATCTGAAGAAAATCTAGAGAAGTCAATGTTTAAATATGAGTGAATTGCTAATTTTTGCTCTTCTGACTGCAGTTTTGTGCTTTTTTTAAAAAAAAATTTATTTAGTTAGTTTCCAAATAAGTGAACTAAGATAAAAGAAAATATGGAACCGATTGCAACATCTAAGAAAAATTCAGAGGATAGAGCTGAAAAGATGGTTTATTGTCTTTTCAGCTGCTGATTAAGGGCATAAAATACTTTTTGCCTTTTTTTTTTTCCTATGAGTTTGCATTTGTCACTATGCAACTACATTGTCAGCCAGATTAATTTTCAGCCAGAAAATGAGTTGAGTTATTTTTCAGTTAAAGCAAGGAACTGGTGTGGCTAACAACATGCACAGTGGCATCATCTAGAGGAGGACCTCCACATGAACAGGCAGAGTGAAAGGAGAGGAAAGACCTCTTCTGCAGCAATCTCCAATTAGTTTCACTTAAACTGATGGAAAGATGGACTGTTCTGCATTGCAGCTGTAGTAGAGATGTCGATGGGCTGGATGGGATACACACACACATACATAAGCATAGACACATGCATTCTGCAGGCGCCTGTGGGTTGCCATTTGGAGTGGTCTTAATGCAGATACTGAATGAAAAGGAAACAGTTCTCTTCTGTGTTTTGGGTAAGATTAAATTTGCTTTTAGAATACTTACTGAACCACAAATAAATTGCTGAGCTTAAACAGTGTCATGAAATCATATAATATAGTGGGATTTTACTTATAGAAATTCCTGTTTCTTTATTCCCAGTCAACCAGAAGTACTCATGTAAACAGAATATCAGATGTATGTTCTGGTAGCTGGAAAAATTGTTACTGAAAAAAGTACCGAGTTGATGGGATAACAATACAGTATATATGTGAGAGGGTGTCATGGTTTAACCCCAGCCAGCAACCAAGCACCACGCAGCCGCTTGCTCACTCCCCTCCCCCTCCCCCCCCCCAGAGGGATGGGAAGGAGGATCAGAAAGGAATGTAAAACTCAAGGGTTGAGATAAGAATAATTTAATAGGTAAAGCAAAAGCCGTGCGCGCATGCAAGCAAAGCAAAGGAATACTCAGGAATACAAATGCCATAATGCCAGATGTGTCCCCCCTTCCTTCTTCTTCCCCCAGTTTATATACTCAGCATGATGTCCCATGGTATGGAATCCCTCTTTGGCTAGCTTGGGTCACCTGTCCTGGCTGTGTCCCCTCCCAATTTCCCATGCCCCTCCAGCCCTCTGGCTGGCAGGGCCCAAGGAACTGAAAAGTCCTTGATTCAGTATAATCATCACCCAGCAACAACTAAAAACATCAGTGTCCTATCAACATTGTTCTTACATCAGAGCCAAAACACAGCACTGTACTAGCTACTAAGAAGAAAATTAACTCTGTCCCAGCTGAAACCAGGACGGTATCCACCCCTTATTCCATACCATTTACGTCATGCCACACTTTCCAATACAGCCTCATTAACCGCCATCACCTTTCCCATTCTTTGATATAATACACAGACATCATTCCCCTAGACTATGCACCACCCCTGTAAAAATGTCTATAAAATGTCCACAAATTGTCTGTTGAGTTCATTTAGTCCATGAGCATGATCTCTTATGGTGGTCACTCAGGAGAAGAGAGGTTGTGTGTTGCATGGGGTTATTTGGCATCAAAGCCAGTTCAGGTCGGGTCACTGCTGCACTTGCACTGCTTCTTGTAAGGCTTGTTCTCCAATGGTTCAGGTGGTTCCTGCTATAGTCATTCCTATAACATGAAACTCAAACCATGGGTTACAACAATTTAAAGGTATATCCATTACAATCTCCACCCCTGGACCCTTTGGACCACCCCGTAGAGTTTAACATTGCAACGAACTCCTCCCCTTGCCCTTGCTCCAACTTGGACTTATCCACAGACTGCAACCTGCTCCAGGTGGAGCCTTGGCTATGAGCCACAGTCTCTCCAGGGGTATCCCTGCTGCAGCATAGACACAGCCACAGTCACTTCGAGGTGCACCTGCTCCAACATGGCCTTATCCATGGGCCATCACCATAGACCTGCTCCAGCGTGGCCTTACCCACAGCCACAGTCCCTTCAGAAGTAAATCAGCTCCAGCATGGCCTTATCCCTGGCTGCCTCCAGGGCTGTACCTGCTCTGTCATGGGCTTCTCCATGGCCAAAGTCTTTGAGGTGCTCCAGCATGACCTCACACACAGCCACTGATGCTTCAAGGTGTACCTACAGCAGCACAGACTTATCCACAGCCACAGATGCTCTGAGGTGTACCTGCTCCAACATGGACTTGTCCTTGTGTTACAGATCTGCTAATAAGTTAAGATTGATTGACTTTATTTGATTTTATAAAATCATTTGGAATAAGAAATATATTTTAATGAAACTTGTAGTTGCACAGCAAAAGCTGCTATGAAATCCTTTGTACAGTCCTGTACCAAGGCCAGAAGAATGGGCTAGACTCATTGTTTAAAACTTAGGTAACAAATTTGGGATTTTACAGATTTCTTTGTATTTGACTAGTCTTCTGTATATAGAAAGTGTATTGAAATGTCAGAATATAGAATTAATGGGAACTGGGGAGAGTCAACTAGAACAATTTGTAGTTACCTGCCAAGAAACCGTGAACTTTAGTAAAAGGTAATTCCAGCAGGGGGAGATCGCGACCACCGACTCATATACCACCTACCCAAATCGTACCCCAGACCCATTTCTGGACCTTTCTAACCTTTACTGCACAGAATCAGATATGGGAGGAGAGTATGTTAATGATTTTCAGGAAATACTATGATTATGCATTAATACTTAATGAATTATTATGAATAAGTTCTATATATGGTGTATGATTTTGAAACTTGGTGTGCATTTATCATGAGAGGACTCACTCACGCACCTGGCCATCAATAAAGAAGTGTCTGCTTATCTGCATCACATTGGTGTCAATAAGTTCTTCATTCTAAGATTTTGGTAACACTTGGGCCACAATTCCTTCAGAGGCATACTGTCACAGCACTCTCCAGACTATCAAGCTGCAACAAGGTCTTTTACCATCTCATACCAACACACTCTTTGTGCTAATCCCGCTGCTGTCTTCTCTTCTCCTCACCTCACCCAAGGCCTGCTTTCTCTTCTCTTACTTCTTCCTCTTCTTTTCTTAGCTGCTCTCTCTTTATTGGCTGCTCTCTCTTTATTGGCTGCCCAACCACTTCACAGAACAGCCACAGCTGCACCTTATCTACATTGGCCAACCCACTGCCCCTGAAGCCAGTCCACAGTTGTATATTATCAATGCTAATTAACCCTGCTTCATTCCTCTACAGCATACCTGCTGCAGTACAGACATAACCATGGCCACAGACACTCCTGACGTGCGGAATTAGACTCTATCACTCGAAAGTTATAAAGTAGGTATGTTTATTGCGCACAGATGCACGGGGGGCTGCTCCTCCACAAGCGTGCATACCCGAAGTGACGAACCATCTCACATTTATACAATGAACAAATGAATATTCAATTAACGCCTATACATATTCGTTACCTAAACCCCGCTTTGTATGTTAATTAGCTTATCAGTCCTTTGCCTGGAATGTGGTGGTCTTGCAGGTTTGTAGGTGATTCATGATAGCACCAGACATATCCCAGGTGATTTTTGTATTAAAAAAACCCAACATAAAACCAACTGTTGTAAAAGGCAGCCTGCAATGTAATGCTCTTGCATGCATCCCTAATCTTGAATTATCCCTGCAGGCAGTTTCTACCCACACATGACCTTCTGCTGACATCTGCATAGATAAAAGCAGTTTGTCCAGATAAATGAATATGCAAGGTCATGAATGGGAGATGGAATGTCAAAAGCATAAATGGCAAGAGGGAGCCATGATATACACTCCTGTTACTTTCTTTTGTAAAACTTTGTCATTGGAGACACCAGATCCTGTTTAGCCTGGTTTATGATGGAAATGCAGTAGGAATGACTGGGGGAGTGTTGCAGCCTCTGGGTCAGCAGCCTGCGCTCAGCTCTAGGAGGGTTCATGTGCTATAGGAAAGAAGAGCTTCTAGTTGCAGCAGTAAGTCCCTACCTGCATACCAAAACTGCTGGCTATGGTTGCAGCCTCTCTAAGATAGTGCTCTCCCCAAAGCAGCAATGTACTTTAGACGTAACAGAGTTATCTCATGTTGCTACCCAGTGGCAGGTGCATGTAACGTGACAAAACCTGATCGTTTACCCAAGATTTTTAGTAAAGCAGGCAGTATGAGCCAAAAAGCCCATATATAGGAAAAAAGACACCATGCCAGATTATATAGGGAAAATGGGGTTCCTAATGTAAACAAAGGATGTGTAAACAGGAACAAGAAAAGCAAGAATGCAATTTATATTTAGAGCTGACCTAAATTTCCATTTAGGAGAAATGGAAAACAATGAAAACTTTATCAGTCCTCATGGGAAAAAGCTTAGATGAGAACAGATAGACTTCATTGTCAGAGATAATGCTGTTGTCACATTTTTGTTTCACAACGGACTGTTGTGGAAGGTGTCTGGGTCCTGTTAACAAGATGAGATGAGAGTCTGAAGACATACTGTGAACACTGGCCTGCACTTGTAATTGGAAAACATTGAAAACTCATAAATGAAAGGCAAAATAACTTAGGAAAGGGTCTTTCCCTACATACGGTTTATCGCAATGTTAGTAAGGAAATTAATCAAACCCAGGAAAATATAGATCCAAATCCTAAGGGAAGCTATGTCCTGGGAAAGGAAGAAAGAGAAAATAACTTCATATATATATATATATACATACATATATATATATATATATACAGGACTAGTGGAGAGATATAAGCTATAGGAGCAAGATAGGTGGGTTAACAGGAACCTCACTGAAATCACATTTTAGTCTACAAGTAACACCACAGCAGTAAGGAAAATATGCAACTCCTAGGAACAACATGGGGTTAAGGGAAATAACCCAGATCAGGCATTGCTGCACTACTCAGTTATGCAGTGTAGGCATTCCACATGTATTGAGGCTATACATTAAAATATTCTGAGCTGAGAAGACAAATTAGGGCTATTGATGAGAAAGCCACAATGATAATGATGATAACCTCTGTTGTGGAGAGGTGGGGGCAGGGCAGGGGGAGGAGAAAACAGTATGAGTACTATCAAGCATTATAATGGCACAGAAGGTAATATTTCATAGTGTGTCAAGGACAAGCTGAAGTTGAGAGGAGAACACCCATGTGCAGGCCACTGGACTACATTACACCAATTCCCATTAATCCTTATGGGCATGTGGAAGAAGAAATTAATAAATTCTGCAAGGAAAATGTAGTCCTATATTCATTGCAAGTTTCTCTGAGGAGATCAGTGGTGAAACAACAAGAGAAAAACTAGTTTAAGAATATAATTCAGGAACTTGCATGAGCTTGAGGGAAGGGCATTGAAGAGGAGCAACAGGCCAAACTTTTCTTCAGGTTTCTGCTTGGGATGGGGCACCAGAGGAGGAGTCCATTCATATGCAGAAGAACATAGCGGAATGCCTCTGCTGTATACCACCTGTTCCCACTTAAATTAAATCTGTAATACATGAACTTTAGACATTTCATTTGATTTCAGAAGAAGAGGAGATCCAGAAAAATGGAAGTCAGGCATGTGATGAGAATGGTCAGGACGAGGGCACATTATATCTTTTTATTTCTCAAATACTCTTAAGATCCATTATGGACTTACCAGTATCACAACTGTGAAAGGAGGTTTACATTGTATAGGAATGCTCACCCACTCTGAAGTCTGTGAATCTGAAAGACATTTGGTATACAGTGCTACAGCGTGTGAATAGAAAATGGAGAATTTTCTCGGTTATTTGTAACCTTTGGAAAACAAAAACCTCTAAATACTTCTCCTGCAGGTCAGCTGTAGATTCTGCAGGCCTCTGAAATCTAAACAGCAAGATGCAGGCACATTTTCCTCAGAGTCCTGACAAACATGGCAGAGAAGTATTCAAAGTTAAGGTAACCTTGTGCTCTTTGGAACCTCTAGACCCAAAGGGGATGTGCAATCTGAGCATCAGCTTCAGAAACGATGCTAAAGAAGATACTGAACATGCTAAATGCATCCAAATAGTCAATAATGTGTGCTGTTGAAGCTGTAATGCTATGATGCTAGAGTAAAAAGTTGTCCAAATGAGACGACCATTGATGAGTAAGATGAGTAAGGCATATTTTCCAGCATACAGCACACAGGGCTGTTTGGAGCCAGAGAAAGATTCTTCTCAACATGTCACAATATTTCTGTAGCTGTGTAAGGGTCAGGAAACAGACAGAGCGCTGTACGGATATCACACTACTGGCAGTAAGGCAGGTCGGTGCAGGGAGCTGATCAACAGCCATCTAGCAGGTGAGCACAAGTGTGAGATAGCCCAGGATCTGCAGTGCTGGTGAGCAGTGCCTTAGGTGCCCTAACCACTGTGATGCTAAGGGGCCCTCGATCCTCAGTGCTGCAGCCCCTCGTTTCCACTTAGGTGTCTGTAGTTGCCCTTTTCTTTCTATCTTCTCATACTTTGCATTGCAGTGTTTTACAACACGATATTAAGGTCTCTTGACTCTTTTCCTGATAGTTTCTAGCTTATAAGATTAGAGCCTACAAGATAATATGGTAGATGTTATATACATTCCCATCAAACATTATTGAACAATATGCAGGCACAAAGCTCAACAACCAGTCACTGTGCAATACCTAGACATGATCAAATGTGGCCCAATTAGTGCTGACAGCACCATAAGCAGGAACAGCTAATGAACAGGTTCTGATGGAAACTACACAGCTACTATAATAAAAATGTTTGGGCTGACCAACTACCCCCCTGGAGAAGACACCCAGAGGATGATGCTCATCTGAGGACCCTGTCATTGCTCTTCCCAGTTGAAGATGACTCACTCATCTTACTCACTTGCTCTTTCTTGATTTTTTTGTTCACCTTGTCCCCAAGGTAATGTTGAAGTCAAGATGTGTCATTAGCTGTGGACCCCCCAAACCTGCCTCAACTTTCTTTGTGCAACATGACACATTTATTAGACTATACCTGGCAAAACATATGGAAATAATTTGATTAACAGCAGGGGGAAGCATAGGAAATAAAGCTTCAGCATTGTGGCAACAGTGTAGCAATGATCAATGCAACACTGTATAGAATGGAAAGGTAATTTTATTTTAAAATTAAGCTCATTTTGCTCTCAGTTTCTTGTAGCCAAGCGCCAAGATGATTCAGGTGATCTGGTGTGAATACTTGTAATGGCATTGAAAAGAAGTGACACCGTGTTTTTTCACATCTCCTAGGTTCTTCTTTGGTTGGCATCCACCTGCCTGTTTCTGACGTGCATTTTATATCCATAAGAAGCTGACAGAGAGTGTGACATTTTATCTTTCCACCCTGTCACACTTCTGCAGGCCATTAGGCTTGTCCCACTGTGCTTCTTCTCTTTAACTGGGTGTCTTATGGCTCTATTCTTTATCTTCCCACCATCACTTCTTACAGGCTTGAGTTTTATTTTAGACTGTCACGTTTCAGTCTGGGTGCAGGTAGTCCCTTGTTATTAGGTTGTCCCTTTAGTCTCAACTTGCTTGCCAGTGAATGAACAGTGTAAAAAGGGATTTGAGAACTTCAGCCTTAGCAGAAGTCTCTCAATAAAGGATGCGAAAGAAAACGCAGTGAAGGAAGCAAAGACAGGAACTTAACATGTGGAGGTGAGCAGGTGTGGCTCAGACAATCAAAAAATTCACATAAAGAAATGGTAAAATTCACATCCACAAGGGCATGGGTCTCACAAGGCAGCTGTTCACCAGACACAGTAGTAGAATAACTGTGGAGAAATGGCACACCCAGACATACAGAGACCATACTAAATGGTGAAGGAACGGCAAGCTCTGTCGTCTGCTGCCTTGGTAAAGAAAACTCAGAGGGCCAGTCATAAGCAGTAAAATGGATTAATGACACATTGACCAATTTACTTTTAAAGAAAATGCATCATTCTCAAAACATTTGCTTTACTCAAAATAGCTTTTCTGAGGTTTTCATACCATGTTATTTCATGTCTTCTTCCTATACATCATAACACTCCTTTTATTTTCTTTCCTTTTCCTATGGACAATCAACAGCTCATTCTCATTTTTGGTTGTTATTTTTACTGCACATTTTCTCCTTGATGCTCCCTTGAATCTGTCTGGTCCTTCAAGAACCCTCTCCACCACTTTCCTCCCCTGACCTCCAAACATTTTCTTCTCCAAAGAAAAATTGGATGAACAGAATCTCATTGATTACAATAAAGAACAATTAAGAATTTAAACTAATGCTTTTTACACATTTCTGATCATATAAAGTATTTAAAGTACTAAGTACATTAAAGCTAAGTATTGTTTTAAGGTCAAAAGGCAGCCATACTTTTTCCATATTAACTGTCTTCATTAGTCTGCATGGTGCTTGCCTTTGATGTCTTAATATTAATAGGCTGTTATTCTCACCCAGGTTAAAACAGGGAGTGTAGAATATATACCTTCATAATTGCCATTAATCCTGATGAGGCTGATTCTTGTACATCTCCAAATACCAAGAAGAGCATTTATCCTCCAGTCTATACTAATAAGTCATATGAATGACCATTTGCAAGAATTAATGAACTGCATAGCTTCTTTGTTTAAAGGACTGTCAAGTTAAAACTATACATCATGATCAGGAAAAAAAAAAAACTTTTAAATTTCTATGATTTATTTAAGGTTTAGAATTTTGGTGGCCAATGATTTACTGGAATAAGATGGAATGACTTGCAGAATCTAGGTCAGGGATATAACCCTTAAGTTATTTACCTTTCTGTTTTTAGAATCATGGCAACTTTGATTATCTTTGTGCATTTTAAAGCAGCCAGCTTTATTATCTAGTTTTATTTTCTGTGTTGATGTATTTCACTTTCTGCATACTTGGCCTACTTTGTAGAGTTCAAGTCTCTAATGATGTGGAGAGTTACATCTGCCATTAAGGCTATGAAAATACTGCACTCAGACTTGGGGAAAAAAAGAAAAGAATAAAAGCAAACCTCTAGGTTTTAAATACCCTATTGCAGGCCTAAAGTAATAGAAAATCATAATTTTCAGTTATTCCTCACAAACCCCAAAAATGTTAGGTTTGGGGTTTTTTTTGCTAGAGATAGATAAGTAGAACAAAGAAAGGTTTTACTGTCAGCTGTTGTCCTTGGTTCTAGCCAGTGACCTTGTTCCAATTGGATGTGAATACAAGAAAATTTGCAAGTTTTTCTCCTCTGCTACCACTAAATGATGATAGGCAATTATGAGAAGCATCTGGGAATTATCTAGTATTAAAAAAATAGATTAGAATGCATGATCAGAATCTTAATACATTCATTTCATATCTGCTTTTCTTTATATGCCTTGGAATATTAAGAAGGAAATTAGTAAGTGAATGGGGAGGTATTTTATGTTGGTTTCATTGGTTGCATTTTTTATTAGCAACATCCTCCCCTTTATCCTATCTTGGGTTTCTTTACGAAAGGAAAACTAAATTGAACAAATTAGTTAGGAGGGATACCAAAATGGCTAAACATTAGACAGGGGCATATTTTGGTACCATAGGTGGGAATAGGGAAAAAAATATATATATTAAGAAGTAACAACTGAGGCACAAGGTAAAATGTGCAAGAATTGTTCTTTGGTTTTGAATCCAGAGTGCATTTCTGGGTTAAATAGAAATTACATATAGGTAAAATCAGAAAGAGAGAGAAAGATAAAATGAAGAGGTAAATGGAAGGGCTGGATAATATTTGAGCAGGTAGGAAAGGAAAGGTTTGAAACCACTAATGATTGCACAAGGGACATTAACTCCTGTCGAGCAAAAGGAGAGAGAGGTTCAGCAGGTCAGCTGGAGAAAGTTCATACAGAGCATGGGAAATATCTTTCTATGAAGTCAGGGGAGTGCTGAATGATCATAATGTGCTTGTTTACCTGAAAAGGGAAAAAATGTTTCCTAATACACTGCAAAGTGGCATTGCCTTCCAGGTCTAATTTCTGCAGGGGAAAAAAAAAAAAAAAAGGAAAAAAAAACCCCAAACCAAACCATAAAAAGGTATATCTCCCTCTGATATACTTTCTTGCATAATATAATGATACAAGGAAGAGCTTTTGGATCAAAAGAAACATCATCTAAGTATTACCCAAGTTCCTACCCAGCAAAGGAGGCTAGCGAGGTAGTATAAGCCATGTATTAAGATTTCAGGACCGGTGAGCTGGCTGAACATCGTTTCTTGGAGTTGCTGTTTTCTCAAAGGGAACCCAAAAGAATCAGTACAGTGGGAAGTAAGGAGCAATATCCATGCTGCTTGTAATTTATTTTTAATAATTAAATAAAATCCATCCCTGTAATGAAATCTAAAATCCAGATTTTCTAAGAAGCAGAAATTACAATATCTACTGTGTTGCTTTTCACCATTCATTGTCTTTGACAGAGGCAGATAAAAAGTATATAAAATAAAAATGTAAATATAATAAATTCAGCAAAGGCAGCAATGCTCACCTTGTTTCCAGCAGAGAAGGAGTTTCTCTCAAACTTTTTAAAAATAGAACATCACTAAAAATGGATTTGAGAAGTTAATATTTCATGTGGTCACAAGAAAACTTCATACCAGAAGTTTAAAAGTAAATGTGATTTCATATTTTTTTCCTGAACAAAACAAAAAACAAAACACACACACCCCTTGAGCTTGTACACCAACAAAATGGGGAAAAAATCCCCAAATAAACACTAAATGGGGGAAAAAACCCCAAGAAATAAACAAACAAACAAAAACTCACACCAAAAAAAAAGAAAAAAAATAATTAAAAAGTCTTTGCAAAAAGTGTACCAGGCTTGCTTGTACTTTTTTTTTTTTTTAGCCACATTTTAGTCTTCATGACTGAATAATCAAAGATGTATTTTAAAGTGTTCAGGGAAGACAGAATGGGATGATTGCTGTGATTATGAAGGAAATATATGCTGGGGGAATTTCTGAGTCCTCCTTGAATTGCCTCATCACGGTATTCAGCAGCTTCTTCCTCTATTTTGTGCATCTCTTTGGTTCATAATACACACAGTTTTGTTAACTCTTACACACTTTGAATTTTGCTGCTTGATGACAGTGAGAAAACCTGCTAACAGAATTCTTGCTAACAGAAGCGAGCTGTATCCATAGGGATAATCAATGAGCAGGGAATACCCTGCGAGAAAAGCTTCTCATTTAACTTTCAAATATGTGACATGTAATTTGACAGGTTTATTTGGCATGACTTGGGAAAGGATTTCTCATGTTGTCCAAGATTTACATGATGTTCCTAGAATATATTTTCAGGAAAGCTTTTTTTTTAATGCTAAATCTTCAAGCCTTTGTAACATCTTGTTGAATTATTTCTTTAGCATTAAGAGTAGATCAGTGATGTAAATTGCCTTAAATTTGAATACCATTTAAGTCTGTGTTGGAGCACTTAATGCACTACAGCTATTCTACCAAAGCGCTAGATCAGTACAGCTGATTAGGTAGATCACAGGAATGGAAAATTTGGACTATAGAAAGACCTCACAAAATCTACCCTTTTGTTGAGGCAGCTTCTCTGTGGCAGGCACAATCTACCCATTGATATTTCCTGAATTAATAGGAGAATGAATAGCCCCAAAACCACTAAATTAAACCCAGGCAAGCTTACTTTCTGTAAGTATAAAGGGCTTTCCAAAAGCCTCGTTCAGGCATATGGAAGAGAAAAAAATGAAGAGCCATAAATTTCCCTGTTTGACAAACATGTAGCATGCTTTCACATTAACAGGAAAAGTGTATGATCTTCTTCCTAAAGAAATTTATTAACTTTTCAAGCTAAATTTATTCATACCCAGTATAAAGTACCAATCAGATTTTGATCTCTGCTGCACTGACAAAATCAGCTTCTGCTGACTGAGTGACTGATATCTGTACCAAGGGATGCACCAAGATCCAAGGATGCAGTGTCTGAAAGGTCAGCAATGTTGATGTTTTTCTGGATTCCAGCAATCTTGAGGACACAAAAACTCTTAATGAATCCCAGATGCAACTGCACCTCTCTGGCTGCTTCTTTAGCTTTTGATTTTTCATAAACATTATGGACCAGCAGATCAATGATGATTCAATAGATTGCTTAAACATTGCTTACAGAAGTTCTGCAGAATTAAACATTTATTTCATTTCAGATATCAGACCTACAACTAAAAATGAGAAAACAAAAGGTCTTTTCATACTTATAACCTATGTAAGGTTGTATGTTACTTTTCTCTATGAATTTGAATTATAGTTAGAATTTTGTCACATTGTTTCTGCTTTTATAAAATACATTTCAGAGAATTTATCAAATATACATTAAGAATAAAAAGTGTTCTTCTGGTATTGATTTCTTGGTGTTGTTGAGACTCATGTTTCTAATACTGAAATAATGGACTGCCTATTTTGGGGCTTCTTAGGATCCCCACTGGCATTTTGCACACTACAGTATAATATTTTGTGATTGAAGAAGAGTGTTTGGTTTCTGAAGTATCCCACATAAGCGGTATTTGGCTGTGAGTGTACAGGAGCCGGACTAGGTAATTATAAATCTGTATACCTCTATACCTCACTGAAGTGCACTGTGCAAGTTAGCCGTTCAATGGGGGTATGATTTCAGAAGATCACATCCATTTGAAAATTTAGGGTGCTTGAAATTTCGGAGCTCTGGATTCTCTTTTTTGAGATCTTTGCAGTCATCATCTGAGCTGCTTCAGCTACCAATATTGCACACCTCTGTGACAGAATCTACATGAATGAGTCCAACCCATAGTGCATGACACCTGAAGAGGTCAACAGATGGCTGGTCTGCTTTTTTGGTCCCAGAAAGAATTAAAACACCATAATCAAGGATCTCCACAAGGAACGTACCAGTAGTGCAGATTGAAAGGAGGGCATCAACAGAATGAAGTTGTTGGGCCTGGAGACCTGATGCCCATACTGCACACATTTCAGGGGATATTTACTTTGGAATAACCATAGTCCGGTATGAGGGACTAACTGTCCATGTGCAGCTGAAATGAGTTTGGTCGGTACCTTTTTTTCCAAGATAAAATTACTTCCCATTAATATTCAAACTAAAGCATTTCAAAATAAATCAAGCACCTCATTAATCTATAACCCCAGTGTATCTTCCCAGAGCGTTCACCTTCCCACCTATTCTTTCAAGTTTTTGTAATAACTATCAAGCAGGGACACAACTCCTTGTTTCCTTTTCTACTAGCTTGTCTTCCAAGCTTTTTCAGAATGAGTTCTGTCTTCTCCTCCCCCATGTCTGACAAGCCAGTCTTCTGTGGAGAATCCATATGGATGGAGTTCCTTAGTACAGAGGTTCTCTGATTTTCTTTATCCATATAGTTTTCAAAGTGAATGCAATCCAGAAGGTACATGCCCTGGACATGTCTTTGTTGCATGTCAGAAGAAGACCATGAACATACTATTAATTCTTTCACGCTCTTGTTACCATGAAAAGAAAATGCATACACATAACCATGGTCTCTTGTCTGGAAAATCTGTATCCCAGACCTGAGGAATCTGATGCCATGTACCCATCTCACAGTTCAGACACACCTAAGGAGTGAAACCTCACAGTTACAAGAATTTTGATAACTTTAAAATTGTCAAAATCTAAACTTTAAGGCAACTGAAATCCAGAATGGCATCAAATATTTTGAAGATATATCTTGAGACTATTCCAGGTTTCAGTGCACACATCTCTGTTTCAGAGTACAATAAAATAACTTGAAAATGAGTTTATTATATTGCAGGAGGGAGCCATCTTTCCAGCGTTTCCACCTGCAATAGGAATAATAGGCAATTAATATTTTATAAAATCTTGTGGAGCATGTAAAGCAGCAATTACTATATCTGTAATAACTGGTCTATGAATATGTATGACAGAATTTTAAAAATAGCTGTATACATGAAAGACTTGATCAAGATATATCAGGATAGGAGTGAAATTGGGTACAAGGCCTTTGAAAGCTGAATTTCATGGCATTTTGGTAAGAGATATTCATTTGACTGCATATATAAAGTAGGATAATAGAATTTTCATGATCATGTCATCTGGAAAACACTTGGGAATTTACTGTGAGACTTAATATTCAGTAAGTTAGGGATTTTTAACATAAATTAATCAGAATATTTGGACATATCTGAAAAACAGTGAAGTGATTATTCTATCCTATTCTTTTTTCATGTTCTACTGGCACATGTTAATTACTTCTGTCTGATAATTCTTAGATCCAGTGGCATTTACTAAAATTACAGCATCATCAAAGAGAAGGACTGTAAAAAATCCTCCTTTCTCAAGATCCATGTAAGGGAGTAACTGCCGCGATTGAGAGACGGAGACCCGGTCAGGTGGAATCAGATCAGATCTGCTTTATTGTTCTTAACATGCTTCTTTTATAAGGCTGCATACATAGTCTAAGATTATCGTGCACAAAGCTCATTGGTTACATATTGCAAAAGTGATTACATATTGCAAAAGCTAAATTCCTTATTCGCTGTTCCTCTTCACTCTGCTTATTTCGTTTCCTAGGGTTACAAGTTATGCTTCGGTACTTTCTATTGTATGCCTCAATCTTATGCTTGCTGACAGTTTCGGTTATAACCGGACCTACATCCTGTTTTGTATAACCACAGGCCCCAAGGTCGCAATGCCCTTGCGGCCTAAACCTCCACTAGCTGTATTGCGTTATGTTCTTTCTCTTGCAGTCCGTTCTTCATGAGTTCCCACAGACCTCCCTCAATTAGATAAGTTTCACTGGAGGTCTTAGACAAATCATTCCCTTCAAGTAACAAAGTCTCGTTAATTCGGGAGCACATAATGGAAGCTCCCATCCCAACATATGCTCTGCTCACGGGCAATTCTTACCTTGGTGGTAGTGGGTCCATTCCCAGGAAAATTTTAACCATAGGTAAATTCTTATATTTTGCTGAACACAAATGGTGCACGCCCCAGCACACAACAAGCCACAAACAGAAGAATATGCTGGAGCTGTACCATGCTCCCACCTGTGGGATCTCTACCAGCCAGAAATCATCAGTGCTGTCAACACACAGGCTCTCACTGTTGCTACCTATACCATATATCTTAAACCACTGAAACCAGTCACTTGTACCACTTTTTAGCTATCATTTCTGGCATTCAAGTGTAACAGATTTCTCCAAGTGTGAAGCTGACCACCTATTATGCATTCTGCACTGTTCCGGGATACCTTACAAGCTTGTCTCTGTGTTGCAATAGAGGAGGGGAAAGGAGACATGGAAGCACTGGCTGCCAGGATTAAAGGATGCTGAGTTGGCTGATTTCCTGAGCTTTGTGATGGATGCATTCAACTCCTAGCAGAAATTTGGTACAGACTCCAAAGGAGGTAAAGGTCTGAGCTATAGCCAGACCAAGAACTCCTCCAGGAAACCCACTAAGGAACACAGTGACCTAGTGAGCATCAATGCAAATGAGCTTGGAACATCGATCAGGTGATCAACACAGGGATAGCAGGTGGTTCTTCCAAGACTCATTTATCAAGAAACAAAGTTATGGGTAAAAGGAATCTCATGCATACCTTTTCCATTGCATGAGATATGACTATAAGCTAATCACTTTATCCTATATTGATAAACATTCTTTGGTGATAAACATTCACCTTAATCAGAAAAGCCCCCAGGAAGAAAATAATACCCCATTTAATTTATCGTATTGAGGTGAAATATGACTTTATTTTACAAAAAGCTTTCCTGGGGCTTTATCTGAAACCAACAAATAAAAGAAAACACTGGTAATGGGTTAAGGATTAGAATCATATGATTGCTAATGAAAAATACATACTGAGCTAACAAGCATGTGCAAATTAGGTCCTTTCCCCTCCCACCACCTTCTTAACACAGGCTATAATATTCTATTTCACTAAGTGATCCTATCAGAATATTAAATTTTTCCATTAGCAGGATTAGATTAGGTCTTAATATTAAACCATGTACGTCAGTCCTATTAAACAAGATATGTTCCCCAGCCCTGCTACCATCCTGGTATTATTCCAGCTAAATACCTTTCACTTACATTCAGCAGGGATTTGAGGAGGACACAGCTCTGAATATTAGGAGCTGTCCTGGCTAACTGTTTGTAATGAAGAGCAACAACTGGGAGGCAAATCCCTGCAGTCAAATAGGCTTAAACAAAAATAACATTTTTATTTTTTATGGAGAAAATTACATGAAATGCCAAGCATATGGATTTAATGAATATGACTTTCTAAAACCATAAACAAAATTGAGTTTATACTTTATTTTTTTTACAGCACAGTGGAAACAAATTAAATTTGCTCTGAGATGCACTTATAACTATCATCTGTGTTGTAAACATCTTATCCGTAATCAGAAATTTAATGTTACAGACAACAAAGCCTACTGAGGTGGTAAGCTGAAAGGTAGATGGAAAGCAGGGTAAGCTTTTTCTGTGAAAAACACATTTTTTCCCCCAATTGAAAAGCCTTAAATGAGATTCAGTTAGTGGATGACTGGTAAAAGATGCCTAATGTTCAATTAGAAAATTGTCTTGTTGGAGCCGTGATGACTCTGCAGCCCAGGGGTGGATAATCTATTTTGCAGATATCTCATACATCAGATTTATATTCCTTATATTACTTGATAATATTTAGGCATACATTAATATGAATGCTCTAGCAAGAATTCCTTGCTTCCACAGCCCTCAGTAATATACTTATTGATATACTAGAAGCATTTTGGGGCAATAAACTAAAACATTTGAAGGGACACTTTAGAGATGGGCTGAACCACACTAGTAACACAGCATATCAATGCCAGCAACTGCTAAGCCAACAAAACAAATGCAAGTTCCTGGCTGTCTATTATAGAGGTATGCATAATAATGGAGCGGGATGGTCTGATGGTCTCCTACATTCTTCAGGCAAAAAGGCTGGTTTGGTCTAAGTGATGTCTCATGCACAGCAATGCTCTGTAGTTTCCATTTCTGAGGGAGTTCAAGCCCTGAAACACACAAGACGATCGATCAGAGTGGTGGTACAAGGCTGTGGGCAGGTCAGGAGTTGGTTTAACAGAGATTGAAGCATGAAATAGGAACAGGAACCAAAAATTATGGTCAGATACCTTAATGCCCAACTGAAGAACTCCAAAGCATATCACAGTGCTTATCAGCCAAATAGCAGCTATAGGTCCCTTTGTTACTGCTGTCTCTGTTAATGCTAAATCCGTTTCACGTAGGCAACATGAGACATCTTGGAAGGAGAGAGCTCACAGCTATGGCATCAGCCCACGTGGGAAGTGGCGATGAAATGCTTGTTCTCCAGGCACAGTGCTAATGTCAACAGGGAATTGCACATTCCTATCCACAAAAACACTCATGCAACGATAACAACAGGAAAAGACATTTTGTTTGTGAAGGTATCAATAAATATAATAGACTTAGCAGTCTGGAGTAAAGGGTATGCAAATTGTCATTCTGCTTTTGTAAAGACCTAGGAGGTCCCTAGGCCCTTTCCAGTGCGAGACCAGTGTCACTGGTTTGTTTGTGTCACTGCATCCAGGAATAAAGAAACCTATCTTCTCTTTTGGGGCACTAGCCCAGCATTTTAAGATAGTTGCTGTATGTTGAAATTGAGCTTGGCGTGTGTGTGTGTTCATGGAGACACATTAGGGGGAGTGAAGCAAACATTTTGAGGCAGCAACAGGACATATATCGCCTCTCTTCTCCCTCGTAACAATAACCAGATGCTGTTTTGTCACTAGGGTGGTCAAGGGACATTATTGTCGCTGGGACACACAGCAGTTGTGGCTCCACCTCAGTCAGAGGAGTGGAGGAACATACTGATTCACAGTGGTCTGACACGGAACATGAAGACCTCTGGCACTGGTAAAGTGCTAAGTCATATTAGTAGAATAACTACTGGTTTAAGGGAGTACAGGGTAATGAAACCAGGCCCAGGCTCTTTGTAAATTCTCTCTGTCCTAAGCAGTTTTAAATGAAACTCCCGGCTACAATGCATTTCTAGAGAGATGCTGTTAATTTACAGGCAGCAGAAGTGCTACATGTTACAATTTTATTATGAATTTTGCTATATTGAAATCCTGTCCTCTTGAAATCAACAGCATATTTTCTGTTGACTTCAATGAAGTCAGTATTTCACTCCTAGTGCCTTTTAAAGTCTGACTTTGTGAGCACTTGAGGAATCCTGCTTTTTTAAATAATGATTGTCACAATATTCTGAGTACAGAGAATTTTGTATATCTTTGGAGCTAAAAGATGAAAAAGACCTTGTACGTATTTTTTAAATCTCATAATCTAAAATCTTTATAGCCAAGACTCATAGTTTTTCAATGTTTTGACTAGTGATATTAAACAATGTAACTGTGGAGTACTGGAATAGATCAGCTCCTGAAAACATATTAATGTACTAAGCAATCAGCTCAAAATTGTTTGAAATAAACATGTCTACTTGCTTAAATAAAGTCAGTTCATTTTCCTTCCTCTAGGTATGACTTTACACCCTTCCCCGAGCACTTTTATCTTTTAGCATAATTAAAACCCACTAAACAGTACTTCAGTTCATCATCCCCAACATCACTAATGGATCCTTTTTGCTCTCAGTGATCTGATGATTACAGATAATATTTCTCTAAAGAAAAATCATATATATCAGAAGCACATCCCAGAGTAAATTTAATTTGTAACTTATGTGCTGTAAATATAAACACTGCACTGAAAAGGTTTGTCTTGTTTATGCTTTTATGTAGACATATTCATTAAACCTGTATTTTCTATGGTTTATGGCATTCACTCAAAATTGAAATGTCACACAGTCAGTTTAGTCTATATGACTACAGAGACTTGCTTGCTGATTTTGCTTTTCATTATTACCCATTACCCTGATGTCTCTACTCTATCACGCTCACAAAAAGTATATCATACTCACCAGTTACAACTTCTCACATTTGGTGCCTTTAAATGGAAGAAGATATCTTGCTTCTGTAGGAAAGACATTTTATGGTGCTTCTGGGAGGCAGCCAGGAGCAACTGGGATGCATGTACTAGATTATCAAACAAGTTGCAGGATCTTTCTTTTGTTGTTCAGCTGCTGTTAAAGGTGTGTCTGACTAACAAGCAACAATTCTCTGTGTGTAGGAAAAAGTACAGATTCGTAGGGAAGGATGGCTCTGCCTAAATTTGGGGGTGAGCTTTGCCTTTGAACTATTGCCCAGCAGTGGCATGCAGTGATGGACAATTCTCCTCTGCCTGGACAGGGCAGGGCGAGTCTTAAAGCACCAGGGAGCTGCAGAGCCAAGTGCTTTGCCATGCCCTCTATGGCAGAGAGCTCCATGAAGCTCTTTGGCCTGTGGGAATTGGGCTGAGAGGCTCACGTGGGTCCCCTGAGGAAGTTTAGAGTTAGCTAGAAAGTTTTGTTTGAGCTTTCTTTTTCCTGTATTGTTTCAAGAAAGAATCCACCACTTTTGTCAGCGTTAGCAGTGTACCTCCTGCTGACACCACTGCACAGACAATGTTTGGTTCTCACCGAGATGCACTGATTTCATGGATGACCTAGTGCCAACAGGAGATCTGCCCCTGGTGAGCCACTGTTATCTTCGATGTGATACCTTGAGGAAACATCCCACTAGAAAAATCAAGAAAGAGGAAAAGATGTCCAACAGTCACCTTCCTGAGAAGTGGGGATCCAAAATTCACTGTGTGGATGTGAACAGGGAGAAACAGAGCCTGGGATCCAAAGCTGGGGAACTCTTGTCCAAACAGCCCTGAATAGTCAGAGAAAATCAGCTTTCTGCTTTGTCTTCCAATAATCTGAAATAGTTCTCTTTACAGTTATAGTTGTAGTTATAGTTATATAATAACAGTAACAGTAGTAGTAGTAGTAGCAGCAGCAGCAGCAGTAGTACTACTAATAATAATAATAATATCATCATCATCTTGGTAGTTGATACATGGAAATTCAAAACATAATAAAACACAATAGGGTGATGAATAAAAGCATTTACACCTCTTCATGAACTGGTAGAGCCAATGGACATGAGAACTGGGAACAGCTGGTTTTCTCCCTTTCACTAAACCTTCAGGGTTTTGTTTCTATCAACTCATTGCTCTAGCAGTTGTTTCACTTTCATGTCTAAAAAGTCTGCTGCCTGATTTTCATTTGTAGAGGTTTAACCCAATGCCTTTGCTCTCAGCATTTTTAATAGTGCTCAGTAATGAGGAAAAGAAATAAATTGGGAGCAACTATCAGCAGTGTTAATCATATGCCTCCTGCTTCCTTATTGCAGGGGACGTGCTAAGGCTGATGTTGGTAAAGTGTGAAAGAAAAGGATGAGGATGTGATGGCTGGATTCAGGGCATGATCCTCAGCACCTCCTACAGAAATAAAGAAACTCCTAAAGAAACTCATGGCTGTTTAAGTCACCCTGAGATGTGGTTTTCATACAGTGTCTAGGAAGTAATCTAGGCATCACAATTTGTGAAACATTTCCCTAGTTTTCTGTTCAAATTCCACATTTATTATTTATAGTTTGGTGCTTGGATTCATATTCACACAGAGGCACTGTTTGTACAGTCTGGATGAATTATGACTCTGGTTGAAGTTCATGGAAAATCTCCCACAGATGTTGGTGGGAAGCAAGGTTTCACCTTTCATGTGAATGGAAGATTTAAAAAGGATTTTTTCCCATGTATTTTACAACAATAAATAATCATGTAACATATGCATAGGGTTTGCTAACGTATCCAGACATACCTTAGTGAGCTTTTGCTATAAAAGTAGATATACTGTGGGTTTGGTATAAATTTTATTTATGTGAAATTTAATTCCTGGGTAATATGAAACTCGCTGACTTTAATGACAGAACAATTGCTACACCAAAATTAGAAAAATTCATGTTAAAAATATTTTCATCCAGCATATATTGCTAAAAGTCCACAAAGTGCTGAGTTTTAGAAAGGTAGTAAAGACTGTAGTTTAAATTGTCTTGCCTTATGAAAAGATTCAGATATTCTTTTTTCATTATGTAAGGTGATCCAGTTTTGGACACTTCAACACAAGAAAGACATTGATAAACTACAGTGAGCCTGGCAAGGGCCAACAAAACATTTGGGGCCAGAGCATGAGCCTCGTGAGGAGAAGCTGAGGGACAAGAGCTTATTCAGCCAGGAGCAGAGATGGTTTGGGGGGGACCTGAGAGCATCCTTCCCAGAGCTGCAAGAAGGTTTCTGAGTAGACAAAGCCTCTTAATGATGTCCATGGCAGGAGGAAAAATGCGGCAAATGAAGAGACAGGACGTAGCTTGATGCAAGCAAGATGTCGATTTATTAGTGATTCTTTTACATTAATATACGTTTCTACCTTCTACATGTTAGACACTGATTGGTTAAACCTTAAGCGTGAACTACACAGAAAAAGGGTAATGATCATAAACTGAAACAGGAGTGGCTACAATTTGATGTAAAGGAATATTTCTCAGCATAAGGATAGTCACGATAGTCAGAATAGGTTGTCTAGGGAGGCTGTGAAATCTGTCACCCAGGAGGATACTGAACTGGAGAATGCCCACAGAAAAGTGGCCAGAATTCAGGGGGACCCTGCTGTGAGTAGAAGGTTGGAACAGAAACCTTGTAAGGTCCCTTCCAACGTGAATGATTCTGTATTAGCCTGAAAAATAACAGACTACTAGAAGTAGCAAATTCTGTTCTGTTTATGACTCTTCCTTAAATTTTTCAGCTACATTTCATTTCTAGAATCTCTGACTGATGAGGAAAGAGGGAAAAAGTAGAGATTCAGATTTATGCTAGGGTGGATCCAGCGCTGGTGTGATGAAATGCTGGAGAGCTGCTGTGCTGTAGGACCACAACTTCATCAATATTCTAATCCTACCAGCAGATGTGAATGCAGATAACAAGTTTCCTGAATTCCTGATCCACATTTGCTTAGATATTTGCAATACCAAACATCATAATGTAATCTTCTAACATAAAAATAACCTTTTGAGTTTTAAGTTAAGCAGATATGATGTAGAACTTATTGAGAGATTTTATATGCATTATTATCCATTTCTCTGATTGCTATTACTTTCTACAGGGAATATTATTTTTTCCTAAAATGCAGAGGTATTGAGATGTTACTGGTATTGTTATTGAACAACAAGCTCACCATTTTTAAAAATCTAACATAAATCAATTAACTTGTGCTTCATGAAGCTCTCCCTTTGCCAATTCCAGAACCATGAAGTTGATTCGGAACTTATTCCACCAGCTCCAGACAAAACACTCTGACTTCAATGCTGAGTGTTGATTAATTAAGATATTCTCACTGAGTTAATAAAGTCAGAATTTTGCTGTGCTACCAAAAGCATCTGTTACTATGTATAAAACTGAAATTTCTTTCTTCTCCATTCTCTCCTACTTTACAGCAGCTAATAAAAGAGGAAAGAGAAAGTTAATTAAATTCAGATGGAGTGTGTCAAGCATTGTCAAGATGGCTACTTTAATCAAAAGTAAAACCCATGTTGTCTAGGATGGGTAATAATTAAATGTCTTTTTTTTAAAAAAAAGAGAGTTGAAAAAGAGTTTTTATAAATAAAACTGTACTGCATTACCAAATCTTCATCAATTTGTCAAGCACAAAATGTAAAAACTGCTGAATAAACCTAACTGACATTAGCACTAACTTAACCGGAACAACAGAGAAAATAAGTGGAAAATTAACCATCATTTTTTCTGTGATGCTTTGATAGACAGATAAAGCAGCTTTAGGTAAGTCCACGTATAATGTCTCTTGTCAGGGAATTTTGAATTTCATTGTATAGAATAACAGTCATTAAGACACAGGTTTCTTATCTATTTATTTTTCTGGGCCATTAGTGATTATATATTCCAGTTCCCCGGAATGTACCTTACTTGCTCATTTTTTTGGCATTATTTTCAGAATAAGTACCTCTATTATTAAAAGGTCTGCACTGGAATAAATGTTTACAGGCTTGGCCTCAGTAGACCAGGCCCTAGCAATTATATTTTAATTTCTCACCCACTTAGAAAGCTGAACATCTTTTCTGCCTTTTATTTGGGTTTTTTCATATTGGCTTTTTTCTTTCATGCTGAAATGTTTTTGAATCCAGAGAGGTGACTTTGAAGGCCTGAGGAACATCTATGTGCTCTTTTGCTTAGTTTTTTCATTATATTGATGCCACTTTTTATTAGCTGAAGATCTTCTCTAAACTTTTTTGCACACTAAGTTAGTTCTAAATGTAAATTCTCCTTAAATGCTCTGGAATTAATTCTTATTAAGTTTTCACCAAATTTAGGATAGGAAGAAAAAGGTAGCCTGATGGAATGTTCTCACAAGAGTTTACTTAATACTAATTGCCCTATCATTGTTTGAAGGGCTTTATCTATTTTCTAGCTAGTTTGCTATGAGGAATCATTTGCCATGCAAACGTCACTTATTGTGTTTGAGAAATTAATTGGAATTTGAGAATTATAGTACAGATTATATGGCTAATTCTTGCAAAGTTTGCACTAGTGAAAAAATCCCTTTACTTCTGCAGATGAGTTAAAACAGCATGGTTCAAGCCTTGGCCCAAGGGCTGGGTGTTATACACGTGTCCTTTTCATTTGGCCATCAATCATGTCCCTAGAGGACATCCTGCTGTTCCTTGGCAGATGACAATCTTTTCCCTCACCTGTAACCTGCCCTGTGAAACACTGCTATTTCCACATGAAGAACGTGTTGGGAGTCAGAAATCTGCCCCACTGCTGGTGCAACCCAGCACACGGCACCCAACTGGAATCGCCACCCTTGTTTAGATTTCATC
Source organism: Falco rusticolus (assembly GCF_015220075.1). Classification (NCBI taxonomy): domain Eukaryota; kingdom Metazoa; phylum Chordata; class Aves; order Falconiformes; family Falconidae; genus Falco; species Falco rusticolus. The sequence continues at coordinate 15,025,966 of NC_051209.1, read as the reverse complement.
CCTTAGAGCATCCTAAGGAGCCCAAAGCAGGGATCTGCATTCCTTCAAGGTGCCTGACCTTGGCAGGTCAGTACTCGTTGGGAAATTTCACCTGAAAATTTTGATTTATTTGGAAGGAGAGAGAGGGTGAGGAAATACTTTTAACAGGAACTGAAATTTTCACAGAATCAGCATTTTTCTCTAAATTAATGCTGGGTTTTGTTGAAATGTTCTGATTTGCTGGCCTGACAATAAAATAAAAAGCATTTCAGTCTAGTTCGGACTGTGTCATTGAAGAGGTCAGTTGCATAAATGTTATTTTTGGCAGTAAAGCCGGTTTTAAGAAATTTCCTACCCTTGACCCCAGTTGCTTGTCTGGTTCCCATGCCACAGTTTGCTGCCCTCTCATTTGTGCCGGTTCCATCTGGTTTTGTGGCTGAAGAAAATTTGTCTGTAATTACATCCCAGGCTGCCCCAGGGCAGTCTGTAAGCACCATTGCCTCTTTTCAGTGAGATGTCCAGGAGCAGATGGTGGGGGCTCACAAAAACAAGTGTGAGAAAGGCCTTACTGAGTGGGGCCAGAGATTCAGCTCCCATCTTTGCTTCTGAAAGCAGACAAAAGCAATGTATTAGGGAAAAAATATGCCCAGGACAAATATACAGTGATAATTTTGCTGAATACTCTTCCCTGTGTTACTTGGAAGCTTTCAGAGATGGAGGTAGTGCTAGCAGCCCTCGCTGAGTTTCTCCTCCATGAATCTGTCCAGCCTTCCTTTGAATAAAAGCAGGCTTCTAGCACCAACAGCACCTTGTAGGAAGGTGCAGCATGCCGAAATATCAATTGTGTGAATTATCACCTTTTTTTTTCATCTTAGACTACCTGCCTATGAAGTTCATCTGATGCCCTCAGTTCTTTTACTGGAAGACCAGTCACAAGTGAATCTTCCTGTCCCTCCCTAGGTCATTCATTTTTTTCCTTCTTGCATACGATGGATGTCATATCTCTTCCCTGACTAATTTATTATCTGGATTACCTATTTATGTCACCTACCTATCTACAGAGAATCCTACCTGCTTGGGATGCAGGAACATCACAGCATTCACTGTGGCATACGCTGACTTAAGGATTTTCCAAATTTTATTTGCTGTCTCTTTTCGTCTTCTTTTTCCTCTTCTTAACATGCTTTTTTGACCACTGCTGACTGGTATTTTCATGGACTATCTATTCTAAACTCCAAACTTCATCCCTGAGCTGTAACACTACAGTGCAGAGTACATTTCTTTTAACATAAAAATTACGTTATTGGTGTTTAGTTTTGCCATGTGCATTGCTTTACATTTGTTTGAAACAAACCTTTTCTTCCCTTATTCTACCACCGATTCTTATAAGCTTTTGTAATTCTCCAGTCAGCTATCTTTCCTACAAGTAAAGACTGTAGTACCATTACCAAAACGTGTTAATATGCTATTTATTGACTTTTCTAAGTTATTTATAAATGTGTTGAGAGTCACAGGTCCTAGTACAGATCTCCGCAGAAATCCAAAGATGACACTCCAGAGCTGTGAAAATTATTTACACCTGTTTTCCACTTCTTATCTTTCAACTGTCTTTTAATCATTGTGAGGACTGTACTAACTAACTCATAGTAGCCTGGCTTCCTTTAACACTTTTATTGTGAGGAATTTTGACAAAAACATCTGAAATCCAACCAAACTCTATCAACTAACCCAATCCACTTTATCTGTGAGGTACTAAATTATTGTTTCATGAGGTACAATGGTGCTTCAAGCTCTTCAAAAAATACCTGTCAAGCGGAGCCATAAAAAATAATAAAATACTTCATCATTTTTGTAACTATTCAAGTATTTAGGCATTTTGTCTGAAAGTTTTTGAGCATAAGTTTTTCATATGTCTGGGATGGAGACAACTTGTTTGCCCTCAAATAAAAAATGAGAGACTCCAGGGAAGCACAAGAAACAAAGTACTTTGAAAATTTAGAAAAACTTCCTTAAAACTTGTAACCTAGAGAAAACTTTTTTTTTAATAGCAATTTGAATATTTCATGAAATATGGAAGGAATGCAATTTTACAAAATTAACAAAAAGAAAAGTATTATTACTGAAATACAGGTTTAAAGTTGCTAAGAAACTCTAACAGAATACTATAATGTTTTACCTTATGACAAATTTTGCCCAATGTTTTTGATTTATAATTGTGAGTAACTAAATGTCCTTTTGTGCAAAGAAGGGAGAACATGGATATGAGTGAAATGGCAGAGGAACACTGTTTCAAGGCAAAGATCTATTATCTGATCACTAATATAACTCTGCATTATAAAAAATGTGTCAAGTGAATGTATTTAATTTGCTAGCTTTGGTTAATTGATATAGCCGCCCAATTTTGATCTGTACCCATCTTTAGGTATGGAAATGAAAAGCATTCCTGGTACAGCTTCTACTCTATAGCTGTTGCACTTACAGGCCCTCTAGCACTTTTCTGTCTGTATTTCATGCCAATTCCTTTTGGAAGCTGATCTTTTATTTGTGTCCAATGCAGTGTGATAGAAACTCTGTCCATAACTTGCGCTTGTAGGTGTTGCCATCAGCCTACACAAAGTTAGCACACCAAACTTGCTGGGGCTATAAATCCCAGATGTAATTCCTCCTTCCCTAGGGCCAACACTTCAGGTGTCTGTGTGTAAATTGCAAGGATGCAGGTGTGGAACTTGCTGTGTAAGGCTGTGTTTGAGTGCACAAAAAGATGGTTAAAGATGGATGGTTACTTACCTTGAGGGTAATGGCAGCCATTCAGGGCAAGAATGATCTCACCCAATATTAAACAACTATGAAGGTGATGTCTCAACCTGGGTGAGTCACCCAAGACTCCTTTCTAGTCTGTGTACAGAAATAGGAGCTCCTGGGAGTGACTCATTTGACCTATTTTTATCTTTTACTTTAGAATGAAATGAATTACATCTAGTCTCCTTTGACTATGTTGAGTAGGTCTCCATTTACTAAAGCCAGGAGTGTGGAGTGACTAAGTCAGATGTAGATGTCTCTGTTTAATCTGGTGACCCTCAGCCTTGTTTTGTTGCTGGTTTTGGTGTTTGGTTTGTTTTGTGTTGTGTTTTTTTTAAAGCACAAACAATGCCTTTATATGAAACTTGAGTACAAGTTATGTGCAATTTAGACAGACAGGAAGAGACATCCGGTTGGCCCTCAGTTCCTTTTCTACATTACTTTCTGCCATGGCTAATGGTCTCTTTGCTCCTGGGCACGATTCCCAAGGCTCTGTTGAGCACATGGTGTTCACAAACTGTAAGGGAGGAGAAAGGATTTAAGGAGTCAGTAAAAGTGAAAAGGCCACTCCTGTCACACAGCTGCTTTCTAACACCTTTTGACCGCTTGCTTTGGTTAACCTGTAGTAATTAATACATGCTGAAGACCTTTGTAAGGGGTAAGATTTAAGGGTATGAACAGATAGACTTCCTATGATATAAATTCTACAGGTTTCTATCAACATTTTTTTAAAAAATATTTTATTAATGAAAGCCTTTAATGTAATTTTTTGTCCATGAAAAAAGTAAATTAATGTAATGGAAAATTTATGGGATAGGAAAAACATGCTGAACATGAAAGAAGAGCAATTATTTTGCATTTTCCAGTGTGGAGATTGATATTGAAATTGATGTTTCACTTACCAACTTGCCAGTAAAACTTCTGCTGTCACAGAGCTGGAGGATGTCTGCTTTCACCACAGCCCCCAGCAGTGATCCTTATAACTTCAGACACAAGTGTTGTCCCTGCCATACTAACTGGTCCCTCAGTACTTCTGGCACCTCTGGTTTAGTTCAAATCAGGAATCATGGGTGTGAGTCCTAGGAGAACACATTCTAGGGCAGCAAATTGACCACTGAGCAATTTTCTGCACTGTCCATAAAGGAGCTGTGGAAAATCAGACTTGCTGCTGAAGATACTCCAAGCTTTCTATTTGCCTATATACTTCTATTTTGCAATTTTTTGCCTCCTTTCCTTCAGCATGAAGAGTTTTGCACAGACTCTCAGACTAGACAAGTAAAATTCAATCTGCTTATGTGTCTAAGAGGCTTTGAGTCTACTCTGTTGGCATTAGATGCTTAATTCTTATGCTGCCATTTCAAACTACTATGGGTGAAAGCTCCATCACTTTACAGAGCTGAAAAAATATTTCATTCCTGGCTGGAAAGAGCAAGTTGATAAGCAGGCTTGGGTTTCTGATCTGAATAGGAGGAAAAAGGAATAAACATCTTAGTTTTTCAAACTAAGGTCAGAGTCAAATAATCCAGAAAATTCATCATGAGATGATAGAAAAGTCCAAGGGATGGGGGAAAGCAAGCTTTCACCAATTTAGCAAGTAAAATCTGTGTAATACATCAGGGTATAATATCACTGGAAACAAATCAGAAATATTTTTTTAAAAAAGCAGATTGCAGAAAGAAATACAACACAGTACAACATTGGATCAAAATCATTGGCTTTGCCTGGCAGACACCGGTTGTTTTTCAAAAAGCACTGTGTTGACACCCCACTTTTGTGCTTTTATTCTCCCGACTGTTGTTGAAATGATATACAATGAAACAACATTCCAGCTCTTTACATGTGCCTACCAGCTCTATTTCAGAGTGCCTGACTTACAATTTCAAGCACTGTCTAGAAAACTCCCGAGGAATTTACAGATGAAAGTGAGCAAAAGATCATCTGCCAAGTATAATAGAGCTGAAGTGATGTGTAACAAATTCAGTTGCATGGAAATTGCATTGCACAACGTTTCAGAAGGGACTTCAGATCTCTCTTTGAGTATTCAGAAAAATTCTGTAAAGAACAACAATTTAAAGGGAATCAAAATATCCTGTTTGGTTTTGATGGGAGGAATGTAAAGTTTCATCAAGAGATAAAGGTGAAAAACTGAAAATGCCTGGAGACTGTCCCTTCCCGACAAACCGTGATCTGGCCCCAGGTGTTTCATGTCACTTCTTAGCTGGTGCGGCGAATGAAGAGACGGGACGCAGCTTGATGCAAGCAAATGTCAATTTATTGTACAGAAGCACGAGTTTTTATACACTTTCAGAAGCTGCGCGTTTTAAACTAATTGGTTCTTGAAGCTAAGCATTGCATACTAGGCAATCCCTGATTGGTGGTTAACTACCAGCAATTAACACCAAGGTGTTACCTTTCCTTGGCGCCATCGTCTCCCACTCCCCCGTGCTCTGCAAACATGCCTCATCATGTTAATTGTTGTCTAGACAAGCTCGAGCAAATTCCCCTCAGCTGATTGCCACGCATGGTCCTAGTTTCCAGCCCGCTCCTGCATCTTCCCCTTCCTGTTGCACAAAAGAACCCCTGAAATCGAGCAAAAACAAGGCACAAGTAATAGAACAAATAAAAAACCAACTAAGACATATTATCAATGTCAAAATAACCCACTGTCTTTGTTCCGTACAATTTTACAATTTCCCCTTTTTGTTTTTGAACAGCTAGTACCAGGTTTGCCATGTTCTGCAGGGCCCTTGCAAACATGACAGCAACCAAGGTAATAGCAAACAAACAATACTGCCAATTGAGGGAATGGATGCCAAAAAGGCTGACAATTGCTCAGATTTTGATAACATGTTGCTGCAATGGGGTGCCTAAAATCCACGCAGCACACACCATCAAAATCCTCACAGCCATGTCCTTAAACCAACAACAAAAAGCAGTGGCAATTTTGACTCACATTCTTAACTGCCTACCAAACAAGGTGATTTAACTCTTTAAAGCTTTCCCTGCTGTTACTCTGGATAAGAGAAGAACCGCTGCGACACGTTCCCATCATAGCCTCCTACTACATTAGCATCTACAGAAAGACAATTATCGACAAAGTGTAAACAATATCAGCTTCTTTTGGATTAACATTATACATAGATGGAAGGGCACACCAAACAAGAACCAAAAGTCAAAAAGTTCGAAACATAGCATGCCTTCTCTGAACATACCTCTGGGGTCATTCCCTTCATTCCCTCTCTATTTTATGCAAAGAGAAACACTTTTACCATAACAGAGAAGCCCCTATTTACATCTCTGAGCCCGGACACAAACCACAGCTGTATGCTCCACCAGGCTCAGGGCAGGAATCATTCATGTAGTTACATAGCTATATATCACTACAAGTATGCAGATACCTATTAAACACTAGATAACCATGTTTATCTTTCCTAGTCTCCTTCACAATACCCAGCTGTTCTCTCATCTCTTGCTAGGTCAAATATTCTCCAGCTTCCTCTCCTACATCTCTCTTCAGACATTCTCTATCCTCCCCTTTTTTGCTTGTTAATTGCGACGAGGCAAAGGTGGTGTGTAGCTGGGTGACCATGACCTGATTTATGTTACAATCAACTAAATACTGAATACAGGAAAAAAAAGGTATGGGAGACATAAGGCAAACATCAATAAGGTGGTTAAAGATAATTATAATAAATCCTGTAATACTTTTGAGTCATGGCCCAAAGTTTCCCAGCCGTGAGAAGAGACCAAAGGCATCCCGCCCCTGGCTCTGTTGCAGATCTTTGTTTTAAGGCTTTTAAGTTTTGTATACTTTTGTAAATTAATTCACAGTGGTCACTCAGATTCACGTAACACATCCTATCAAAGTCTTCACACTTGTGTCCCTGTGCTAATAATAAAAATCAATAGCAACTCGGTTCTGTAGCAACATATGATGGACAGAATCAACATCTGTTAATAAGCCAGAAAAAAAAATAGTATTTGTAGTATTACTTTGTTTAGCAAGCTAGCAGCCTAATTTACTAAGCAAGTTAAGAGCGTGTACTATTCTTACAGAAGAGATTAGAGCAGCAAAAATCTGTTATGCTGCATTCCAGAACTCAGCCTGAGAATTACAGTCTGCTGTGAGTTCTGCGTTACAATCATTTGACACATGTTGGGGTTGCGATTGTGAAAGTTGCCCGTTTACAATTTTCATTGGCATTATCACAGCTAGTTCTTTTAAAAGCAACCCTTGAGCTTCCTGATGTTCAACTTGTTGCAAAATATTCTGAAGCCAATCAATCAAGTTAGTATTAAAGTTAGTGACTCTCTAGGACCCTGCAAGACTGTGGCAAGACTCCCGCATCCTGACTGCCTTAATAGCCATCTCCTTCATTTGCAAACAGTTGTCCCTGGGATACCTTGCCTGAGTCACAGAATCGGCACAGTTAATTGCTCCAGCCAACTGCTCATAGTTAACAGCAATTCCCCGATTAAGGTTTTCAGTCAAGGCCACTACACATAGCTCACAAAAATCAGATAACCACATCATATACTGTATCAGTTAGTACCATACAAAGCAATGACTTCCAATCATGCAGTGTGAGTGTATAAGGCTCTGCCATCACTTCAAGAAGGGACATAGCAAATGTATTATGAATCCTCCCTTCCCGCACTGCTTTGCTTAACCCTTTAACAGCCTCGTATTGCACAGGCTGCCACTCTGCAGGTTGATTTGTCTGACAAAATACTGAACATGCCATAGCGACTCCCAAAACCCATCACTTAAGTGTTTCCCACTTGCATTCCTGTCACCAATCCCTCAGACCCCCTTTCACCCTCCCCCAAAATACAATCAATGCATCAGGAGAGACAAGGGGATGGGGGAAAGGTCTAGCTCCTTTTCCAGATCTATAGGACCTGGATCAAAAGGTTTATCAGAGTCAATGGAATCATTGTCCGAGTTGTCCTGTTCCCGTGCTTGCTCCTGTGTTGTGAGGGTCGCTGCAATCAGTGACAGAAGCTTTGGGGGCAGAGGAGGTGTGGACAGAATCGCCATCGCTGACGGTGTCTTGAGAAGAGTCGCGCTGTCGGTGGAATTTACAGCTTACTCTGGTTTAGCACCGTTAGTAGAATTAGTCCACACTTGGCAAAGAGGAGTCAGAATTTGCCACCAAGATGTTAAATGCATTCCCGACACGGAGTTCCCCTCCGCGGCAGCATCATACAATTGGCTGCTGTCTGTACACACTTTCATTCTTTCAAAGTCTCTAAAGTTTCTTGGCTGCTCACCTGTCTCGATGCAGGTTGTCCGCCTGGTGCGGCCAGCCAGACGATCGTTCAGCCAAGCCGTCTCCTCCAGAACGCAGCCCTCTTCCACGAGCTGTCTTTTTTCCGTCCTTATTCTTCCAAGGCTTCGGAACACCACCATAGGGGTCACCATTTGAGGAGACTGAGGCACGGACTCCCTGATCTGACTAGAAGACCCTTCATGAGTCCATATACGTCTCTTTCTGGGGACGAAGCCTGATTCCCCATTACGGATTTCCCACAGCTCACCTCTCAACTCCGGAGGGATTTCAGGCCGGCTCCTGCTTCCTTTCAGCAGATCATTCAAAGTTCTGTGGGATTCGCTGCATGTCGCTCAGATAGGCGATTCGAGAGACCTTCACGTTAGATCCTTAAACGCATCACGTCGGGGTCACCAATTTGCGGCGAATGAAGAGACGGGACGCAGCTTGATGCAAGCAAATGTCAATTTATTGTACAGAAGCACACGTTTTTATACACTTTCAGAAGCTGCGCGTTTTAAACAGATTGGTTCTTGAAGCTAAGCATTGCATACTAGGCAATCCCTGATTGGTGGTTAACTACCAGCAATTAACAACAAGGTGTTGCCTTTCCTTGGCGCCATCCGTCTCCCACTCCCCTGTGCTCTGTAAACATGCCTCATCATGTTAATTGTTGTCTAGACAAGCTCGAGCAAATTCCCCTCAGCTAACTGATTGCCACGCATGGTCCTAGTTTCCAGCCCGCTCCTGCAAGCTGGTCTACAGCAAGGTGGCATTCCTGGGCATCATGCCTTCACTATTTAGGAAAAGCCAATAAGAATACTAGAGCAAAATGAGTCTCCCCATTGCATATGCTACTTTCCCCTTGGGGAAAAGAATGAAAGAGAAACAATATGTGACAGTACAGTCATGTTGCTTAACGCACTACTGGAGGGAACCCAGCTGTTGTTGTGAGCAGACTAGCCTAAGGGTCCAAGGAAAAAAAATAGGATGTTTCGCTCAAAAATTTGAGGGAAAGGGACATGTGAAATCAGGTTTTGTGTTTGGTGTGCTGTTTATTTATTTTTGTTGTTGTTTGGTGGTTGGGATTTTTTGGGTGTGAAATCAAAATAATCTCATTAAATACTTTGCATGAAGGAAATTCTTAAATACTGTTTCACATGAACATACAGATATAATGAGTAGGGTTTTTTTGTGAAATAAATGGACTCATCCAGTACAAAATTAAACTTAGTTTTCTTCTTGACAGAAGTTGGTTCCAATTAGGCTTTTCTGTGATAAATAACAGTCTACGGTGTTTGTAGCTGGAGGGTTGTGAGGGAAGCAAAACTGATTCTAGGCAAAAATGTAACTTAGTGCCATAAGTGAGATCCCCAAACTGGAGTTTGCTTTCCTGTGAAAAAGGAGTGTTATTCATGTATTTGAGTCACCGATCCTCACATAACACCTCTTTTTAACACTGACCATTCACATTGTGAAGTAAAGTGTTTTCAGCCTGTTTTGCAAGTGTAATACTGGGAGACAGAGTTTTTATAGCATATTATCTGTGGCCATGTGCTACAAAACTTTGAGCTGAGGAAAAATCCACCCTTGCCCAGAATGGTTTTACCTTCCTTTCCATCTACAATATTTTATCTCCACCTTTTGTCCCATCCTAGGACTCCTCTCACAGTGAACACTGACATGGTTTAGTGGTGGACTTGGCATTGCTACATTTACAGTTAGACTCAATGGTCTTTTCCAACTTGAATGACTCTATGATTTCTATGATTCTGTTTTGCACATAGGATACACATACCTCGTGTTTTCAAATGCCAGATTTGCAAATCAGGACGTGAAAGAATCTGTTCAGTTCTGCCTTACTGTAAACTCTTTTCCTTTTCCACAGTCTCATCAATGATTGTACCTGTCCACAGTCAATGGCAAAACTCCCATTCCCTTCACCTGGTCAGGATCAGTAGCACTCCTTTATTCCTTAGAGGGTTTAGGAGAAAATCTACTGGACCAGTCTCAGTCTTACAAAATCTATGCAAAACAGGTACTTCCTAACCAGCAGCACAACTTCACAGCTGTGCTGTGTCCCCATCACTACTTAGCAGGGGCAGCCTTGCAGTGACTGCTATTGATCAAAAAAGCAAAAGACTCTCCTTTGCAGTTGAGGGAAAGCAAGTGTAATCGAAAATCTCAGCATGTAGGCTCCTGTTGAGATTTGGAAAGAAATATAGAGTCAGTGCATCTTCTGGGCATCTCTCTGCAGGCAAAAGCTGTTGAGTGGCTCTCTGGGTTCTGCTGCAGAGAGCTACTGGAGAGGCATGGAGCCCTAGGACAGCTCAGGACCAGCAATCCCACCACCTCTATGAGATGTTACACCCAGGCAAACAATTGCCAAATCAATATTACCCCGAGTGGTGTGATAATGCAGCTGGGCTGTTTCTGGGTCTGCCCAGCTCAAGCAAGCACTGCAGATCAGCTCCAGAGGCGATGGCAAGGCTGGAGGATGCTACCTCTCCATCCCCACTGCCTGCGGTGGCTGTCCTGGTTAGCTACAAGCCTGGGCATGGGGGAAAAGGAGTGAGCTGGTTTGGTGTTCGTTCAGGAATGGTGAACCTGTGGGGTTTATTGCTGGGTGTAAAAATGAATCCGTGCTGGCACACGGGCCGCAGAGGGAGGGAGGGCGAGCCAGCCCTTGCGGAGCAGCATGCGGACCCGCCGCGGAGCGATGCGGAAGATGCTCGGTGCCATCTAGTGGGAAGCAGCAGGGTGAGCATCAGCAAACCGAGGGGACTTTTACAAAAAAGTACCTAATCTCACAGGTTATTTCATGGACATGGCGATTTATATGCTCCTGCAGGGAAGAGAGAAACGCTCCTGGATGCATAAATACATACTCATTACATGCATGTCAGCTCAGGAAAGTTTAGCGCTGCGGTAGAGCTGTTTTTCTCGTGGAGGGCATCCACTGCCTCTTATTTTACAGCTCCAGCTCTAATGTATACGGTTCTGCAACTGCGGGCACTAGTGAGCAGCGAGGATTTCCACCTGTTCTGCCTTTCCTCTTTTCTGGGAGCTAAGATTAAAAAAGAAAGAATAAAAGAGAATGAAATTGTTCTTGTGACTAAAAGTAGTTGCAGTAGCCTTCGTAGCCTGAAATTTCTGGGAAACAATAATGCTACTTGGTATCTGACTAATAATTAACAAATTAAGGCTTCTTCTTGCTCTGAGTCCTTCTCTAATGAACCCAGGCAGTGTAGGTTACACACACATAAAACACTGAAGAACTGGAGGATCCAGTCTTTGTACTTTTTAAAACAGATTAAAGCTGGAGGAAACTGAGAACACTGTCTCACTGGTATGGTTGTTCAAGATCTGTGGAAGACATTGCATTACAACATACTGAAGTTGTGTATGGTCCTTTGTGATTAGTTGCTGAAATTACTATAGGAGGTCATAGGTTTACTTAAGCAAAAGTAAAAAGGCAGAGTTAACATGCCTTTTTTCTAAAACTGAAGTGATTTGTTTTTAACCATGTTTATCTTAACTTCACCTGGAAGAAAAGGAACGTCATCTCTAGAAATGTCATCCAAAGGAAAAAAAAGTATGACAAAATACCTCTTAAAACTTTAATATTGCACCATGTTTTATGACTTTTCTGTCCTGTTTTCCACATGTTTTATTATAATATTGTTCAGTAAGTTTTAGTGTGATGTATTTTCACTGAATTTGCATCAGCCACGCTTATATAGGATCACAGCTTCACTTCGTATTCCCTTAAAAGCTAAAAACAACTCTAGACACAAGCTATAACAGTTGCACTTTATCAGATATTTTGCCCTTCTTTCCCTCCTTAAATCAATAATAGGGTCACCATAAATTTTCGAACAAAAGAAAAGTTCATCTACCTTCCTAAATACAATTAATTTCTATTCCTCTGACTTGTTCCCAGAAGCATGACTGACCTAGAAACAGTAGTTCTACTTCCTGCCATCAGACCCCTCTGTCGGGGTTCAACCCCAGTCGGCAACCAAGCACCTGCCTGCCTGCCTCTGGACCCCATTTCTGAGCCAATTCAACTCAATGTGGTAGAAAAATATTTCAGTAAAAAATACCAGATAGGGACAATTTGTAAGATTGACCCATGATACTCAAAAAGCAACACATAAATGCTTTTTTTTTTAATACTTTTTTTTCATTAGCATTTCAAAAAAAGCTGAACCACCTTAACAGACTTGGCATAAAACTCCTGACACTCGCTGAGCTTCTACAAGTAACCTATAGAGTGCCTTCCCTGTACCTTAAAAACCTAAAGGACTTCTTCATTCCTCAGAAGGGATTGCTCTCAAAAAAGCCACCTGTAGGACTAGGAACTAGAAATTATCCAAAGGCAATTACAAAGATGCAGTCAGCTGCCAAAGCAAATGGAACAATGCTGGGGCTCAGAGTCCAGCAAGGTATTTAAAGACAGTAGTTTTTCCTATTAAAAAAAAATAAATAAATTGCTCCAGTCATCTGTGGTGAAATAGCTTAACTGCCCCAATGTGGATGTCGCTCCTCAAGCTGTGAGCCAGCCTGGCGGCGGTGCCTGTGACTGAGCTGGCTGCCGGGTCTAGGTCTGACGGGTGCTGCTGACTGATGTAAACCTCTCTTGGCTCAGCAGCTTCTGCTCTGGGAATTCTATTTCTCTGCATCTCACCTCTGCATCCAGGGACTTAATTAAGGGCCCTAGGTCTATTTTTGGAAAAGTGATGAGGAGTGAGTTCACGAATCTTCTCCGGAATAGCAGTGGGAGTCCCAGGGTAGGAAGAGAGGTCTGGCTTCCAGTTTTTCTGCCTATCACCTTCATGTATTTTCTTTGAGGACAGTTTAATCAATACGTGAATACATAACCCAGGGACTCATTTTGTTGAATGAACCAGTGAAATTAAGGGTTATACTTCCTCTTGCTCACTCTCTGACCATGAGGCATTTGTTCCACTTGGATAGAAGGTGCTGGAGAACTTCAAGCTGTAGTTTGGCAGGTAAGACGCACTCATAGGAAATGAAATCATCTTCATCTGAGTACAGATTTCAATCCTCGTTTCCAACCAAAAACACTTAAAAGCTACAAAAAACCCAGCTGCTTTTTATTATACATATCACCCATTCTGTATCAGGCAGACTCTGACAATGACTATAGGCCAGGTGTCACGGTCCACTCAGTGGACTCATGATGGCTCGTTAACTATGATCTCGAAGTGCAAAAATCAAGGTGACCACACCAAGGGGTTATGCTTCAATTAAACAGCACAATTTTATTGTTTGCCCGTAAAGCGGCATGTGATAGGTAAAAAGACAGAAAGTGAAGGAAAAGATAAAGTAAAAAGAAAAAGGAAAGAGGATTATAGCTACCACCACGGGTCCAAGGCGTCCCTATGGTCCCAGGTCCAGGCAGCGTCCCGCCGGTCCTTCCGATCGTCGTGATCCTTGGTGGGGGAGATCTCCTAAAATTCGGTTGCTAAGGAGTCCTCTTTTATGCTGAGCAACACACGTTGCTCCTCCTCTGGCCCATGGATTGTTGTCAGTCTCTGCCTTCTCGAGCAAGGTTATCACGCATGTTATGGTCTGTTGTAACGACATACAGTTGTTATGCGACCTTATCGTAGTTGTTCCTTCCAGCGCCGGGTATCAGGGAGCAGCACAGTACTCCTCGTACCATGCAGTTCTCCTTCAGGGTCTCGGCGTCCATGAGGAGCACATTCAATCTCCAGGTCTCTGTTAGCAATGTTGAGACAATATCATTCTCTTTAGACCAACTCTTACACCACCCCGTGGCTCAACATTGTTGTCAGGACTACGTGGCAGCGATATAACCCTCTAAGAGGGGAAAAAGAGGATAGGGAAAGAAAAAGGGGAAAGGAGAATGACAGACAGTAAAAGAAGGGGAAAAATAATCAACTTTATATCAAACAATTTACAATAATCAAATTATATTCATAAAAATTACTAAACATAAATCTACTTAGGTCTTACACAATTTTCCTTGTGTCAATAGATTTAGGGATGTCCACATTGGAGGGGATAGTCAGAAAGTTATGTGCATTGATTTCAGATGTCAAATGTGTCAGTTGTTTTACTATTCTCCTATTTAAGACATACAATATCATTGACAAAACAAGACCAATCAAGACCAATATCAAAAGGACAACAATAGGGTGACAAAACTTGTTCAAGATGCCAGTAGCAGTCTGTGACCATCCAAAAAGTGTGTCCCACCATCTATATTCTGCATCTTTTCTCATCCTTCTCAAGACACGGTATATTTATTCCACATTGTGATGGACAGTTATCAGGGTTTTCTGTCTGTTTTCTCTAACCTTTTCCAGAATCTTGATCAAGTCTTGATGCTGTAACAGTTGTTTTGCCAAGGTGAGATTCATTCCAATGGGTACAGGCTGCAATTCATGAATCAGTGTATAATTAGATTTCAAGAGCTGGTGAGATGTGACTGGGGCTAAATAGGAGAAGTCACATCCAGTGATGTTAATAAAATTACAAACACAAAAATTTGAATGATTCTTAGTATCCACAATCACTATATCTACAGATATAGAATTACAAGCAGTTCTCAAACATGCACAACCTTTGCCAATATATACAAGCACTGTTTCAGGGTCATTGTCAGGATGAATTTCAAAATGACAGATATTCTGTGTAGTATCTAAACAAATGTCCTGTGCACTGATTGTATTGCCTTCGCAGATGAACCCTTGTTGTTCCCGCACGATACAAGATTCCAAACTACAGTTTGCCATTTCTCATCCACCTTTTGGGCCCATACTCTGTGCTCAAAAGGATAGAGTATGGTTCCATTGTGGTTCAACCCTAAGACAATAATGGGGTAGATTACATTTATTGATGCATAGGATATCGTCAATACAAAAGTGGTGGCAATGTTTGTGGTGGGGTTATAAGTAAAGTTTACCAAATTCCACCAGAATTGGAGTTTCCCCTCAAAGTCGGTGGCACTGTCCCAGACTACTTTCCGAATTTCAGTGGGAAAAGTGCCTCCTCCACCTTCTCTAATAATCGAGGCAGCCACTGATTGTATCCATAAGTGGGCCTGGATACAACTAAGAGTCAAAGGAAGGTTATTTTGGATTATACCAAGTGTATCTACAATCAATTTGTGATCTTCCACATTCACCTTTTCCCATTTTGGTAACACATCTGCTAACTGCCACTGGTTAGTTCCCAGAGCCAATAGGGAAGATTGCAAAGGTTGTTGCAATCCTGCCAGATCATTAGCTGTAGGTGCCAATTTGTTCTCTGAGTCAATGCCATTCAGAACCCCCAATCCTGTT
The DNA here is from genome assembly GCF_015220075.1 of Falco rusticolus. Classification (NCBI taxonomy): domain Eukaryota; kingdom Metazoa; phylum Chordata; class Aves; order Falconiformes; family Falconidae; genus Falco; species Falco rusticolus. Next base: position 15,010,578 of record NC_051209.1, on the reverse strand, counting down.
CCCAAAACACCAGTTAGGTCTCTCCAAGTCCGTTTCTCAGAAGGTGTCCATTTCCACAGCCAGGTTATCCATCCCTCGTAAGAGGGTTTTAGGAAAGAAGAGCAGGCTGGCTGAATATCTGAAACATTAACTTGCATCAACAACTCAACTTGTTTAAGAGACCATTCTGGATTAAACAACATTTGTTGCTGACCTGTATTACTGATTATGTATGGTCCAATTTCAAAAATTTTTGGATTGGGTGTGGCTAATTTTGGATCAAGTGTTAATGGAGTCATTATAATTGTTTGTGGTGGGAGGAACAGTAGTTAGCATGATTGTTATTTTAATCTTACAATTCAGAGCTGTTCTTGGGGATTCCTGTCCTAGGCATATTATAAAGACAGGCTCGGTTAAGATAAAATTGTGCCAACATTCCCGTGAATTAAAGCACATGGTTGTATTTAGAAGAGTAAATTCTTTACCTACCTTTCTGACATTAATCAGGGTGTTTCCTGAAATTTTGGTGTTATCCCCTGCATTATATATTTGACACCCTACTTTTATCTTATCTCCTAATTTCCTCCACAGTCGGGCAACTCTGTCTACATCATCCCGACCCCACTGATTCCTTTGGTACACCTCATTTTCAGAAAAAATCACCTTAGCTAGTTTCGTCTTTGAATCTACACTTCCCATTATTCCAGTGTGTTTTTTCTGGGCATGATTCCAAGGCCAGTTATCAGGCTCTTGGTTATAGGCAAGAGAGAGGATACAAAAAAGCACAAATGGTCCAAGCCCACTATTGATCATTCTAAGAATCTAAACGTCCCTCTCCCCATACACACATATAAAATCTGTTTTGATCAAAAATGTCTTTATTTGAGTTGGGGTATTAATAGTCCAGTTTCCATGGCCTCCCAGAAGGTATCCCTCGGAGTTCTCCTGTACAAATAAAACAATAGAGCTTGCCTCCCTGAGGCAAAAAGAGTTAAAACGATGGGATTATCCAGCGGGTATTTATCTTATGTTCCTTTCCCAGGGCATCAGAGGCTTCCCAAGCACATGCATTCAGTGGGGTTTTCAGTACCAGTGGTACGTTTCCCACAGTAGGAAGTGCCACCAGAACGGGCTGTCCTGGGAAGTGAGCTGGGTTTTTTGAGTCATTTGGTCCCTTTAATGAGGGAATCAAGGAAGGAGCCGTTGGGCAAAAAGCAGTTATTTTGGGGCATCCGTTTACTCCCCAGCTATCATTTACACCTTTAACAGCTTCCCATAAGCGGGCATCTTGAACAAGTTTTGTCACCCTATTGTTGTCCTTTTGATATTGGTCTTGATTAGTCTTGTTTTGACCGTGACACTCGCTTTTCAGTAGATTTTTTCGTCTGATTTTCAAAACGATTTTCAATAGTTTGGATGCTGAGTGCTTCTGAATACTGCTTCACAGCCAGCAGGATAAATTCCTGTATACCTGCTGCATCCTTTGAACTTCAGCTGCAATTGGAGGGATTGAATGAATGCCTGGTCCAAGTTCGGTGCGCAATTTTCTGTGTAATAATGCCACGTATGGCAACTATTCATCGTGGTCCCGCATACTTTCTAATAAAGCATTATAATGCCTCTCTTCACCAATCTGTAGCTGTCTAGGAGCCTATTAACACCTAGAGGATGGAAGATCTGACTAGTCTATGCAATGAACTGAAGAGAAAGATTTACTCCTGTTCACATAGAAGACAATAGCAAGGACTACTGCCACGGCAGGCGCTTTTATCTCCAAACTTATAAAGGAAGGTGCACATGAAAGGTGAGGACAGCCAACACAGCAAAAGACACGGCAAAAGGTGCTGTGATTAAAAAGGGAAGAAAAAATCCTTCCGTGCCTGTGTCAGCTCTGTCTGCAGGTGGTTGCATGTCTCATCCCAGTCTTCAGGTATTTGTCTTATGTCTTAGAACTCCAACACCCACTGACTTTCCTAAGGGCCTCTGCCTTAATCAGAGCAGGAGGAAAAATCTAAGATAAATATAGCTACTTATTAAACGCTGCAAGAGAAGAAAACTAAAGCCAATTCATTTAAGAGAGGTATAGAACAGAGCACACATGAAATCCACCATCTGTCCACAAATTAGGAAGACAACAGTTCCATTGCTGAAAGCAGGCACTTTTTAGTTTCATCCAAAACATTACTATAAAAAAATAAAAAGCTATAAATGCATACTTTAGTTGATCAAAATGTTTAGGAAATAAACATCTGTTCTGCTGAATTCTTTCAGGCAAAAAGATTTTTTTTATTTTAAAAAGAACCCTAATTTTGCTTTGACATGCATATTTAACTGAAATATTCTAATTATCAGTTCAAATCAACTGCTTTAGAAATTTCATTTCTATTTTTTATTCATTTCCATACAGTCTGAAAATGAAATAAGAAGCACTGGCCCTAGATGAAATTGAATATTTTATTCAGACTAAAACATAAAAAATAATAATTTCGTGTCACTCAGTAATTTAAAAGTTTGTAACAAAAAATAAAAGAATTATTTGACATTCCATTCTTACCTTAGTATCATCTCTGACTATGTAACTTGCTGTGACTCATTTTAAAAAACCTGTTTCCTCTTTCAGAAAAAAAGGAATATCACAATTGATTTTCAAAATTAAATGAGATGCATAATAAACCCCAAACCTTTAAGTTCAGAGACCATATGTATAAAGCATCTGACTGCTCACGTAAAAAATAATAAAAAAGATTATGCACTTTCTCCTGGTGATTCCTATAATAAAGAGGATAAATTTCCTACCATAGACATATTGCACTATGCTCATTAGCATTACAGTTCATGGCACTCAGGCATCCTTCTCCACATAGCAGGAGAGCCAGTGAACCTCTAAATCACAGCAAACCATTGCTTACAGAAGATTAAGATGATGGGTTGAACTTTGTGGAGAAGAAATTATAAACATCTGCTAACTCCTGCTCCAAAAATTCAAGCTAAAAGGCTTCTAACAATGTCCTGCTTGGGAAAAGATGGATCAGAGTTTGATGCTGGTGGTGGTAGGTAGGGGCTGTCATATGATACAAAGCCGGGAGGAGCTGCTGACAGCCCAGGAGGCTGCGCTGCCGTTCAGCCAGACCTAGGCAAGCTAGAGAGTTGGGCAGAGGAACCTCATGAAGTTCAACCAAGGCAACTGTAATGTCCTGCCCCTGGGGAGGAACAGCCCCGTGCACCAGCACAGGATGAGAGTTAACTTGCTGGGGGGCATCTCTGCAGAGAAGGGCCTGGGAGTGCAAGTTGCCCATGGGCCAGCAGCGTGCCTGGGTGGCCATAGGGCCAGTTGGATCCTGGGGTGCATTGGGAGGAGCATGGCCAGCAGGTCGAGGGAGGGGATCCTCCTCCTCCTCCTCCTCTGCTCTGCCCTGGTGAGGCACATCTGGTGCTGCGATGGAGAGACGGGATGCTGCTTGATGCAAGCAAATGTCGATTTATTGTACACAATCACGAGTTTATATATGTTTTCAGAAGCTGCGCGCTTTAAACAGATTGGTTCTTTAAGCTAAGCATTACATACTAGGCAATCCCTGACTGGTGGTTAACCACAAAGGACACTTTAAGTAAGTGTTTACAGTCATCAATTAACAGCAAGGTGTTACTTCTCCTTGGGCCATCTGTGCCTCATTCCCTTATCTTTTCTCGGCATGACTCATCCTGTTGATTGTTATCTAGTCACATTCCATGTCCTCCCAGGGTTTGTGGCCTACAAGCTCGAGCACATTCCTTTCAGCTAACTGATTGTTACTTATGGTCCTGATTTCCAGGCCCCCTCCTGCAATCTGGAGCACTGTGTCCAGTGCTGGGCTGCCCAGTTCAAGAGGGATGGGGAGCTACTGGAGAGGAGCCAGCAGAGGCTACCAAGGTGATGAGGGGACTAGAGCATCTCCCTGATGAGGGAGGGCTGAGAGAGCTGGGGCTTGTTTAGCCTGGAGAGGAGAAGACTGAGAGGGGATCTCAATGACTACAAATATCTTAAGGGCAGGTGTCAGGAGGATGGGGCCAGGCTCAGTGGTGCCCAGTGACGGGACAAGGGGCAATGGGCACAAACTGCAGCACAGTCAATTCCATCTGAATATGAGGGAGGCCTTCACCTTGAGGGTGGCAGAGCCCTGGCACAGGCTGCCCAGAGAGGCTGTGGGATCTCCTGCTCTGGAGACATTAAAACCCACCTAGACATGACTGTGCAACCTACTGTAGGTGACCCTGCTTTAGCAGAGGGTTGGACTGGGTTATCTCCAGGGGTCCCTTCTAACGCTGACCGTTCTGTGTTTCTGTGATGTTATGATATGTCCAAGATGTACACAATGATGAAAAACCTTAAAGATGTTAACAGCTAACTAGCAAAATGAAGAGGATACATTTCTAACATCTTGTACAGTGTTAAGTATGGATCTCAGTAGTATATAGAATAATCCTTTCAGGGTCATCATGGAGGAGGAGGAGGAGGTTTAGGACACAGAACAAACTCTCAAAGAGTGTCTTTGAAAGACAGAGAAGGAATAAATCCCAACATATAAAAATCACATTTTAATACTGTAAGAAACTATGGACTAGGGTATTGTTTATTAAGATTTATGTTAGGCCCAATGTAAAGATTAGACAACAAAAGATAAGATAACCGCCAGGTGTCCAGGATGCCGCTTGTGAAAGATAAGATAACCGCCAGGTGTCCAGGATGCCGCTTGTGCATATGAATGAAGGGTCAACACCTCCACTACTTCATGAACACGAAAGTAAAAAAAGTATAAAAAGGGACTGTTTGAACTGCTCAGGACGGCAGTTGGCGAAGCGCAGACTCCCCTGCCGTCCAGCACTGTCTTTGCTCGTATTCTACTTGCTGTAATTAATAAACATTTTAATTGGATTATGATCCATTGTGGTCTCAATTTATAACAATTCTGGTGCTGTGACTCGGATAAGGAACGGTGGGCTTTGGTCCTCCAGGGAGGCGCCCCGCGACATTTCGCGGCCCCGCGACCAACAGCTTACTCCAACCTTACCGACGAACCTAAATTCTAGAATAATGAGCAAAGGAGAAACCGGTAAAATCCCATAAAATTCTGTGCACGGGAGTCCGGACGAAGACGCAGGACGCGTAAGTATATTGCGAAGTTGTTCGCGGGTTTGCCGTTCGGGCGGGATTGGGTTTTCTGGAATATAACGAGTGAGAGGTTCG